>NC_142672.1:30962585-31262585 GCF_964200805.1 Pocillopora damicornis | reverse complement strand
CTTATGCTTACCTACATTGTGATGGAACTCAAGGTTTATTTCATTGCAAGGTTAATTATGGTCAATAGTTTTTTTGCTGGTTGATTGATAGTTCACTAACCAGCATTTGGAATGTGCACAGTGATGTCATAGAGACAGACCTCTTTTCCAGGACCTCATTGTTCCTTCCTATTTGAAGTACAAAATATTGACTTAATTTCAGTAAAGGCCATTTTTGCTAGTGTTAAGGGGACTAACCTAATAACACTTCTCAGTCTATATAACATGTACAAACAGAAGAGTGGTGATTCAGTTTTGTGGTACCATAACTATTCTTTGCATAAATCATTTTCTTTTTCAGATCAACCAAACTGGGACATTTGGCCGTGGAGGTCGCACAAACATAGCTGTTCCAGCTCAAGGCATTGTGGACATAAGAAATGCCCTTTCAGAGGTACTGGAGGAGTACGGCTCTGAAGAAGGTTTGTGAATTTGAAAAAGATGGTTAAGGCCAGATTAATGATTCCTCCAAAACAGTGCAAAAATCACATGCTGTGCAATTCTTGTTTGGGTTCCCATTTGCCTTCCCTCTCATAGATACCTTCTGTTTTTCTTTTACCATAGTGTTTGTGGGGGAAGGGAAGGAGTCTTTGTAGGGTTGTACTGCTGAGGCTCTCCTACCCTGACCCCTTTTTAACCCTGTCACTCTCAAGATTAAAATATCCATTTTCATCAGTGTTTGCTAACATTTCTTCCAAACTTGGATCAAATATTTGAGATCAAGAATGTCTCCTGGTTGATGTTTTATTACTTCTCCTTACCTTCTGGCTTGAAAAGACATTTTGGTATTGTTGTGAGAAATCCAGTTTTGGTCACTTTTGGGAGGGGAGGGTCATAAGATAATTCTGTTTTTCCTTTTCTCTCTTCCCCCCCCCCCCCCCCCCCCGTTTAAGATTATCACCATTAAACAGATCATGTGATTAGATCAACTTCTCAACTTAAGGTGCACCGTATGGAATTTCTCTGATGTTTTTCCCAAGGAAATATCCCTAGCTTCAAGGGAGAATTACCATATGTAAGCAGGTCATAAGAATTCTGTCCTGAAAATTCCCACTTGTTGGCAAAGCCTGTTGATTTTTTCACTTTGCTTTTTCTTTCAGAGGAAGTATCCAGCGATCTACCTGCCTCTCGTGAGCAGCGTGTGGAGCAAAAACGCTTCTATTTTGATGTTGGTAGCAACCCAAGAGGAGTGTACTTGAGGATTTCTGAGGTGAGTTTTTCAAGCACAGATTATCTGTTCAATAAGCAGGCATCTTACTTAATAAGAGTCGCTTGCCCTCTGGTAAGTTCAACACACTTGCACTTGATAGGTCTGCGGTTGAGCACTGGTTGGTCTGTGGTCTCTGGTGAGTGAGAAATTAGATGCTATTCACCCTCACAGGTTAAAGGGTTATGCTCATGAAACTGAGATAAGTTCTGGCTGTAATTAACCAGTACCTTTTTTTTCTTTTACTGAGATGGAAAATTTTTATTTATCCCTATTTCTTTGGGTTGGGCTCTCTTTTTTTGGACCTTGAAACATGTTTTCAAGCTTTGTTGCACATTCTGAATTGATCTTATTTTGAAGGATTTCTTTTCATTGTCAACTCAACACTTGAGAATTCAAAGGATGTCAAGAAGGCCAACCTCAGAAAGCAATTTTGGGAATTGTACATTTATTCCACTTAAAAAAAATGTACCGTTTGCATCATGTTCAGTGAAGTATTTTACCTCACCCTTGCATTTCACTTCACTATTTCTCGTGATTGACCCAGCCCAACCGCATTTTCTTCAAAAGTTCTATTGGTATTCAGTTAAAGAAGGCCAAGGTTTACTTTGCACTGCGAAGAGTGAATTGACATTAAAACAAAAGAAAAGGAAACAAAGCTGAAAAAGTGACTTATCAATGTTTCATGGTGAGGAAACTATAAGTTTCTGAATGTTTTGTAGGTAACAGCCAACTATCGGAACTCAATTACAATACCAAAGAGAGGATGGGCGAATGTAAGGGACATTATTGGTGAGTCACATCCTCTACTTTCACTTTCTTGGCTTGCTTTTGATCAGTTAGAACTGGCTGTCAAAAGTGGTTCAGTCAAAAATACCCTTCATATTTAATAAGAAAGACGCATCTAGATCAGGCAAATTGAACTCTAAGAAAGTGAGAATTTTCAGATGAAATCACAGTAGCCATTGTGTTGTACCAAAGCAGTGAAAGGGAAGCCATGTTGATACACCCAGCTATTCCTGTGGGATTTGAACTTCTTTCCTGGTAAATGTTGTCTTTGTTCCGATTATTGTATATTTCAGTCCAAACCAAATTTGTAAACAAGAGTAAGTAAGAACAGAGGATCCACTAGGACCCAATCGAAATCAAAAGGAGAAACAATTAACTGCAAAGCGAGGTCGAAGTTGATTCCGGTTTCGTAATGGATTGGTTGAGAACAAGTGGCGCAAGTTTTCTTGAGCAAAGAAGAGCCAAAACATCTAATGCAGATGGATCATTTTTGACCCGTGATTGCTTTACGTTAGACCTTATCAGTTGTTATCTCTTTTTTATCAGATGATTTTGTGAAGAAAATGGATGACGATGAAGAAGATGAAGAAGAAGAAGAGGAGGAGGAGGAGGAGGAGGAAGATGAAGAAGAAAGAGGGGACTAATCCGCAGATCTTCTCCCAAACCTCACTAACTTTCCCTTTCTTTCTTTCATTCTCTCTACCTACCTTCCTTTCTAATCTTTCCCTTTTCCTCAGCGCACAAAAGATTTATTACTTTTAAACCTCAGTCCCTAAAATATTATACATAGTATTTCTTCCATTTCCCTTACCGAAAAGAAAATCAATCGTTTGATAATTATAACGGAAGCAAACTTTTACAGTACTGTTGTTGTAAACAGAATGCAAAATTATTCTTATTTCAGTGGGTGCAAAGAATTTTAACTCCGCAGATTACAGTTTTGGTTGTAATCGCTTCGGCTTTTGAATGCCCTGCACACCGGATACAAAGGACAAAAAAACGAAATTTAATACTAAATTTCTCATGCTTGTACAAAAAAATTAAGCCTTCAAAAAGCGGTCATTGTGATAAGTGATATTTTAAGGTGAAACTGTTAGCCGGCCTACAGTAGCTGGCTGGTGTTCAGTCATCTGATGTGAGTCTGCCTAGCAAATAAAATTTGGACAAGAGTCCTTAAAATGGTCGTAGCCGTGATATTTTTTCCTTTGGTGTGACCTGCGAATTCTCAAGGAGGGGGTGAGAGGGCTCTAGAGGGTAGCCCTCTTGTCCAGGAATGAAAGCCTACAGCACTTGAGTAACAATATAGCGCATTCTTCTTTTATCTTTCACTCCAATAAAGCGGAAGGAAGAGTAAGGCAAGCGCTAAGCGCGCTTCATTGCAAAACACAAAGGAAACGATGCCCACCTCCTGCGGGAAAGATCAATGTGACGCCTTCAAGTTGGTTTTGAACTTCAGTGCAAAATTTTTTTGCACTCAGAAAAGAGAACAGGAAGCGCGATTCTATCTTGATAATGATCGCATACTCTTATTTATACTGGCCTGGTCTGAAAGAGGTCTGGCACTGATAAGGGAAAACCGGAACGAGGAAATTGAATAAACGAGACTCAGACTAAAAATTTTGTTTCCATGCTCTTACAACAGTATACCTCCACGCTTAGTGTGATTCATATCAGTAACAGTTTGCGGACAGGCGTGATTTGTTTTCTTTTCTCCTTTTCAGTAGTGCAGACGTAATTGTAAAGTGAGCGCGGGGAAAACGCGGGGGCGCAGGAAACAGGTGATTGCCCGGCAGTCAAATGACATTAAGACTCTTAGAACTTTCGCGCTCCTTCAATATTCCCTCGCGTGTCTCACGCGTGACCCCTTCCACTAACTTGCGAAAAAACCGTAGCTTGTTCTGCATCTCATTCACTGACTTGGAAATTCCAAGCTCAACCCTTTCACTCCGAAGATCTCATTAGTAATTCTCCATACTGTCTACCACACAATTCTTACGAAGTTATTTGAGAGAACTTGGTATTGGATCAACTAATATTCCCTTGATTGATATTTCTCCTTATTCTCATTCTCTGTGTGCTTGATATTGTATTGATATTGTAAGGAGAAATTCTGTATTGGTCAGATCACTTTCAGGAGCTAAAGGGTAAAGAAAAGTGAGATGTGTGTAGATATGTCGAGAGGATGCGGGTAAAAAATCATCAACAACTCTTGTGCAAATATAAAATACTTCTCGGCCTTATTTCGGCCTATGGAAGATTGCGTGGCAAAACCAACTCGGCGTAATTTGGTAGCAATTACAAATTCATTGTAGTAAACTACAGCAAAAGTGAACTACAACGAAAGAAAAAGTAATGACAACCAAATTACGCCGCGCTAGTTTTGCTAAGAAATCTGCTTTAAATAAAATCGAGTGGGATCAACAAAACTGACTCCGCTGAAGGGCTTCAGTTTAGTTTAAAAAGCTATTTTTCTTCTATTTTTCCCTGTCTTTTTTTTTTTTTTCACGTATCCAGAAGGCACACAAAGAGAAGATGGTAATTGTTACTCGAAATTGACCCTGTAAAGACGAAGTCTGATCATTTAAAAAACTCTGAAGCGAACAATTTCTTTTTGTCACTGTCGAGTAGATGAAATTAATGATATACAGGTAAGGGAGTTCGGATTACAGGAGGCTCGACTTTTAATGCTGGAAAGTCGATCTCTCAAAATTGTTTAAAAATTTCAACATTAAAAAGCAATCAGGGTGTAAAAGCAATTTTTAATCTATGACTTTGTTGAAAAAGCACTTTTTAATGAGTTTTTGACACTTCATTAGCATAACAGCCCAAAATGTGCTTTAAAACAGTTTTCACTCTGAGTCGACATTTGCCACGAGAGAGTTATTTGATAGATCAATTTCGAGTCCATGCAAATCAAGCAAACTTGTCTTGAATAACCACTTTTTTTAATATTTACAATAAAAATCATACTAGGATTTACATGACAACTAACTCCAAAGCTGAGGGTTGTTTTTGTTTACCTCTCCAAGCCACGATAGTAGGTTTCCTCTTGCACTGTACATACTCGATGGATAATTATGCGTCACTGCTTTTTGTTGCATTTCAAAACTGTAGCTCTGCAGAGAGTCTTCCTCGTTAAGTTTAAAACCGATATCCTCATCGCTGCCGTCTGAATATGAACCAGTTATTGTTCGTCTCTGATTTATAGAAATATGATTTCCATTAATATCAGTAGTTCTCTGAGGGTTTGAACAAGTTTTAATTTCTTTTCTCAACTGGTCATCTGTTCGTTTCTCATTGTATTTATTTGCTCCGCGAATTGCCTCGACGTGTAAAATTGATTTTCCCCTAGTAACTCTTGGTGGATTGATAATATGCGTTGTCTGTTGTAACGACACATTCCCTAATTCCAATTTAGTGTTGTTCGATTTAAACATGGCCTCTTCGCTGGGGTTGTCTCTCTCTGTTGCTCGAACTTCTCTCTTACCTGTTTGTTGTGTATTTGTTGTCGTGCAATTTTCAGAGAAACTGTACTTTCGAAGCCGTGTGTTATTATTGCGAATTAGCACTGGGATGTAAGACGGTCTTTCAGAAGACAAGGAGAGTAGAGAATTTCTTCGTGTAATACTGTGCAGACCGGCTTTACCGGTTACTTGTTCATCTAATTTCCCCATCTTAAGAGGGCTTGAAAAACTTCTGATCCCATTTCCAAGCCTGTATGAGTTTTTTGTGGGTTTATTCATTTCATGACTATCACATTCTGTTAAGTCTTGAGATGGCATAGTCGCCAGAGCCTTGTCTTTCTTTTTCAAGCGCTCTTTGTCTCTACCGGTTTCCATCTTATTGCTTCTCAATCCCAAAATTTTCCCGTCGCTGTTCGGCCTGATTGTAACCTGCATAGATTCAAATCTTACTTCTTTAGTCCGTGTAGCCTTTTTCATTTTCTCTATGCGTTTCCGTGGTTCTTTACCTCTCGTTTCTTCGTCCTTGTTCGCTGATCGCTGATTTTGAAAACCATTTTTTTGAAGCCAAAATGACACTTGGGGGTCTCTGCTGCGAAATACTTCATATCGTTTCATGCTTTAAAACAGTTTAGCAGTCTATGTTGCCTTTCCGTAAAGGCTTACAGTTGCAGTGAAACGCACTAATATTTCACTGCGTTCTTTCACCACTTTGGGCTATAATCAGTGGCAAAGGTCTACATACGGAGGTGAAATATGTCATGAGGACCTTGGTATCCAACTGGCATACGTAAACTCAACATGGCATAAACAACGATGCTGATTTGGCTTCGTTCCGCGATTGGATGAGACATAAGGCAGCACAGTATATAAAACTTAAAACCATTTTCAACGTAATCACAAGAATGTACATGAATTTGTACACTGTTTTCTGCTCTCGTGAAGCCGGTTTACAGGTACCATATTTGCATACGTTCTATAGAGTCAATAAGCGAATTGAAAACCTAATCTTCAGTCTTTTCTTGTTTGGTTGCAGTCCATTAGGTTAAGCACCTCCAAATAAAGAAACTTAGCATAAATATGCTGTGGGTGGACCTTCAAGAAAAAGATTTCATTTGTGGTACGTAAACACCGTTCAAAAAAGGATAAAAGAATAAAGGAACTGGTTAGAAAGACCGACATCCACAGGGGGCGTGTCGGAAAACAAAGGCCTGACGAACCTTTTGTTTTTATTGTACTTGAACCGCTTTTAAATTCTCGATTCTCTTTGTCAAATTAAATGATATTTAAACGTAGAAATGACAACATTACAGAAAGCGATCGATCGAGCGATCGAGCTTTCGCGTTCCTTGTATTAAAATTGCCTCACAACTATGAATACTTCTCTGGTTGCAAATCGAAAGTAATTATTTCGCTAGAATTGAACTTAAAATACTTTGTCAGTCTTAATCACTTTCAAGTTGGTACCTTATTGTTTTCCTAATAAGCGACTTCCGCATTTAATTATTTTTGTGTCATGAAGAAATTCAGAGATCTTTTGAAAGGCTTTTTTTGTCACTCATCTCTCGCTGACACGTTCATTATTCCATAAACGTGAGTTCAAGTCTAACTGCCTGATGGACTCGAGTTTAAATTTGTTCGCTAAAAAAATTCCGGCGACAAACAAAGGAGTAATTCAGAAAAGAAAGAAAAATGCTTGCCTCGCCCTAGGGAGCACTACTAGAAGTTTCGGCAGGAAATGCAAGGTCACCAATAAAATTACATTTCAGGTTTACGCAGTTTTTCGTTCTCTGGCTCTTTTCCGAGAATGTTACCAAAGAAACCCCGAATTTTCCTGATTTGAAAGAGTTGAAGATTTGAAGGAGGTTCGATTTTAAACTGATAAAACCTCATTGTGCAGCAATTTGTTTTGAATCTTTTTAGTTGACTTAGCAACCTTGTCACTGTCATGGATGGATATAATTGTTTAGCCAACCTAGACCTATCTACTGCAAGGTAGAGTTATTGTTTTTCCCAACCAGCGAAACTAGCGGCTTTGTGCTCGCTTTGAAGCGTTATGCAGCGTATCCCTTAAAACGAGCGGCGAAGTGCGCTACATGGGGTTTGGGACTGAAATAGTTTATAATAAACTTTTGTGCTTCGTCGGCGGACCAGTAAAACGCTGAGTTGCATATAAATTATCTCGACATAGAGGTTGATAAATACCTCTGACTGATCGAGTAAGAGGTCCGAGAATACGAAGTAAATAAGATATCTATTAAATCGATCTCTGGGTTCAAATCTAGGGGAAATATTTCAATTCAAACAAATTTTTGAATGCGGCCGGCCGTACAGAGAAATACAGCCTGCTAAATTGACCAGTCATAGCACAGGCAATGACTGAGAGATATAACAGTGTTAAATAAACCACGCAAGCAAATTAAATAAAGCTGACATTTCACGCATTAGACCTTCCTCGAACAAATGCAACAACACAAGTTTAGAATCATAGGAGAAAAAAGTCAATTGTGACTTGTCTAATCAGGGTCTAAATTATAGGGGGTAATTTGCCGAGACAGGATTCCATTAATGAATCCTGACCGTCGAGAGTCACAAGGAGGAGAGAGAGCAGTGTATGGCGCATAAAATGTTCTGTGCAATTGCAAGACAAGAGGCATGTGCGGTGTATCCAATCAAAATCTTAAAACAATGTTGGAGTTCGTACTATTGTTAAGTTTTAGGGATGATTTCTGTCACAATTCATGTTTTACGAAATTTTGGCCCAAAGCCGATCTCACACAATGCTCTTAAAATAACAGTACCGTAGTCCACGCATCGACTGGCAAAGAGCTCACAGAAGGAAAAGAAGAAATTAGAAGCTAAAACAGATGAGTCAGATGTTGGAAGCACCGTAATTACCTTGGAATGAGACTGTGAAAGGAGAAGTGTGAAAGAGAGCAGTGAGCTGAAAGGTACTTTGGTGCAAGAGTAGTGTAAGAGCAAGCGTCTGGCAGAGGGCCCAGAAGTAAGACGTTTTGTAGCAGGTGACGTCGCCCCTTTGTGCGGTCGCCCTAAGTCCGTTACATCCCAAGTGAAGTTCTATAGCTCTGAAGTATGGTTGCCTCGCCCTCAACTTTTGATCTAAGTTCAACATGGTTTTCAGATTCACTTGGGGGCAACTGGAACTTGGGGCAAATATGCAAGGGGTAACGTCATCTACATCCAACGTTTCGTATATGTTCTGTCGATTTTTTGTAAGTCACAGCCATCAACCTGGATACCAAGACCCTCATACCTTTAATTCATCTCTGAGGGTAGACTTTTACCAGTGAGTGTAAACTGTGGAGGAGAAAGGAAGAGAACACTGAAATGTTTTGTGAGTTTAACAACAATTGTAAGGAAAAAGGCATTTCAAATTTAACTGCCAAACTGCATTTGAGTATTTGACAAATCATAAAAACATAGGAAGAGGTAGAATAGGGTGCAAAGACAGGTGGGTGTTGGGTCATGTAGATAAATAATGGACTTCATGAGGTTTCACTGGTGACATCAGTGGTATTTAGTAATAATCTAATGTACTGAAGTCAGAAACTGCATATGAAAGTTTTACAGACATTTTGGAGATTGGTGAGTCGAGTGCAGCACGTGCTAAGTGGAGCCTAGATTTTCTGGAAGATGATGAAGGCCAGGATAGGGAGGGTCAACCTTAGCCTGAAATGAATGTTAAACATAACCAAATAAAATACATGTGGGCTTAAAAATGGTTTCTCATTATTAACACTGGCCTGCTTCAACAATCATAAAATTGGTTGATCTTATGGGATATAACACTTTTGCTAGATGTCCAAACCTGTCTGAGAATGAAAACTACAAAATAAAGCATGATTGGATTTCTGAAACAAGAGTAGAATCCCGCTAACTCAAACACAGTTAACTCTGCCTACACCCCCATGACTCAAACAAGAACTGATTCTCCTTATCCTATTTTTTAAATCATTTACTATCAACTAACATGAAACCCTGTTAACTAGAATCATTTCTTGCTTCTTTTTTTTTCTCCATAAGTTTCATTTAGCCAAGTTCTACTGGGTTAATGAGTGTTGAGACTAGCCTTAACTGATGTGAGTCTTCTACGACTTCTTGCTGGCAGATCCTAAAAGAACAGGATGACATGTTCAATCACCCTTCTTCATCCTTTGTTAGGGAAGCAAGCAAGGAGCTTTCAAAATTCTCTCTGGGGAAACTTCCTTCACCACCAATTATTATTATTATCATTATTAGTTTATCACTGTACTTATCATTATCATCAGTTTCCTTCCATAAAATGGGCCAATTTCTTATTTTCCAGGCCCATCACCAAGTACAGACTCTTATTTTGGGTACATCCCATGTTCTGGATCTCCATTAAAACCAAGCATGACAATTTTGCATAACTGGAAGATAATTATCCAGAGATTAAAAGTCAGAGTACTTAGAAAATTTGGAAAAGACTCAAGTTATCTAATTCCCATACCCATATGAAGTAGATAGTGGCCATTTGTACCGTCTAGGATAACAAACGTTCCATTCAGGTAGCACAGTGGTCATATGCAAATAACACAGTAGTCAATCTTTTTGGATCGGACGGACACCTCAGGCAAACAGGTTTTATATTTCAGAGGCTTCAAAAGGTCACAATCCTGACTTGTGATCTGTGATTGCCATCTATTTTGTTCGCTTTTCCTTTGTCTGCGACATCAGTTCTTTGGGTGACATCAAAAGATTAGCGAGTTACCACTGACAACAACTTTATGATAAAAACAATAGCTTTCCACCTGGTATGATAATTTAACTTATCTCATATCACCACAGTTCACTCTTGATGATGTAGCTACATGGAAAAATCAATTCTTGTTATACAGTTTCTGTTTCACTCAATATAAATGACCATTTCGTCTTAAAACCGATCTATCAGCAAGTTCACAGTTTTCTACACAGTTTCTTAATATATGCGCCGTTGTCAAGTCTTACAAAAACGGCATACAATACCCGAAAACAAAATTGACTCGTAAAGGATGCAAGTCTGGATGGTTGACTGTGTAACGTGGCATTTCGTATTGGGCTGGCCGTTAAGCTTTCATGCTCTTTTTGTCTGAATATCCTCGTCGGCAATAAGCTTAACATTTCGGCTCCGTTTCGAATGAGCCCAAATTGCGTGCAGTCCGAGAAATCCCAATGCATAACATAGGATCACCACATTTCTTTTTCCTTTGGGTGTTGCAGGATTCAAATACTGAGATAATCTACCGAACAGAGATTGTTCAATGATTTTCTTTTCGCCTTTGTCCGCCATAATCTAAAAGTTGAAAGCGGAAAGTTATTTTTGAAATCGCGTGAGGTGGATTGCGAAATAACAAAATACGTCAGGCGCTATATATCAGACCTCGGTTACCAAGCTTACAAACGCTACCCCACCCCGGATAGGGCATGTTTTTTCCCAACAACAGAGCGATCAAGCAGCATTCCGCTAAGCTGTAACCACGATCGCTTGGGTGATTTGTGTAATTAATGTTGTTTTAAGAGTTTCCGACATACTTCAAGTCGTCACTTTCTGACAGCTACCATGAATCGTCTTTTGTGAAACATCAGGCACGGGTTGACGCCTTGGAACAGAGTAATTTTGGGACGAAGCTAATAGAGGTTCGGAGTTGATCGGAATTATGCGTGCCTAATAACTAAGGTACGGTGTTGTTGAAGAGTGAAGATCATGTTTTATTTCGACACCCTTCAGCGAAAAGGTTATTGAAGAGGAAAAGAGAAAGATCTAGGCGGTAAGTCATGGTTGTGTTTGAAACTGATGCGTGGCATTTCAGATATTTCCCCTTGCCCAAAACAGAAACACTGTGTCCTATCCAGCTCAAAGTTTGCAACCTCTAGGCAGGGAAATTCAGGATATAGCAAAATAACGCACAAGGAGTATCATGCAATGTCCTTAAGGATATTGTTATGACTCCATATATCAACAAGGTGTACTCTCTCGAAAATGGGCTAAATGTCAGTAAATATTACTTCAAAATATATCCAGTAGAGTGCATGCTATGTTAGTAAAATATTAAATGTTATTCTTTAAATAAACAAAAAGAAGGTCGATTATTGGTTTTGTATTTATCCATGATCATGCTATTATTTAATCGGTCTTGGCAATTATTTCTTAAAGCGTGATTGAGTCATATTATTTTACATTTCGATGAGGTGAGTGATACCCAATGTTCAGATCGCTACATGTAGCAAGTGAGGTTGAGGAACTTGCTTGATGACCATTGTGTCCGGCTTTGCGGTAGGCCGTTAATTTGTTCGGAACTTTCAAGTTGGTGACAAAAGGTGTTTAATGGGTCAGTGATTCTACACAAATCACTCCTCTATGACAAATGGCTAAAGAATCTGTGTTCTTTGGTGAAAGATTATCGCCTTCTTTTTGCTGCTACTATGATCTTTCGTACAAAATTTCCAATCATGCACGTTATTTACTTTTTTGTCACTGTGATACAAATAGCTTATCTTATCTACAGACAAATCCTGAATAGTGTAGTCAAAGAAGATTTTACACCGCTAAATAATATTTTACTGGAATGTGACATAATTTGAACTTCATGTGGTCAGTAAGGGTGTTATTTTCTTACTTGTGGCTGGTGCAACCCTTCCTTTCTAATGTTTACGTGTAAAGCTACATGTAGTTCTCATGAGATGACGACAAGCTGGTTATCATAGTCCTGAGAATTTGATTATTATTGTAATTTTTAATGATTTTTTGAAATTCTTAATGTTTCAAAATTGTAACAAGAAGTTATATCTACCGATCACTGCAGGAATGCCAATAGGGGAAATATTTGAGCATGTCAAAGTGCATGTTTTTGTTGTTTTATTTCTATTTTTAAATTTTTTAAAAAAATATTTTTGCTTTAAGTCTCCTGTGATAGATTTGAACATAAAAAGAAGCAGTAAATTTTCAATATACAAACAAATAAGCTGATGAATAAAATTAATATAATTTATAGTGATGTATAAAAATTGATATTTAACAGAGAGATATGAACAATATTCCATGTGTAAATAACAAATGTATCACTGAGTGATTGAAAACAATTTTACTCAGAACCTTACTTCTTAGCTATCGTAGAGCTGCTGTTGATAACAGGATTTTTACAAACCCGCCCAATATATAGTAAAAGTTGACTGAAGAGTCAGTGTCAATATTTGTCTTTTTTTTCCAAAGATCTTGGCATTTTTTCAAACCTCAAATTTACCACCTGTTGTGACATGCTCAGTAGATAGGAGTAGAGTACAAAACAAAAGTCATTTTTTAAAAAAAATTTTCTTGGCTTGTGTCTTATTTTCTGATCTGATAGAATTATACATTGTCAAACAAATTTTTTCCAAGTCACAAGTAAAATTTGATGAATGCTTGAATGTGAAGGTAGCAAATTATTCTAATTATTAGGCATGATTTCATCTGTTCCTGAAGAGTATACTTCATATTGAACAGTTTCTGCTGAAATATTTTTTTGCAGTAATGTTACTTGTGGGAAATTAATTGAACATATGGACCATATTGATCGAGTCTCTTTGTAATGGCAAACTTCAATATTTTTCATGCAGGTGATGGGTTCAAGGTCAAAAGTTGCAGAGAAGAGGCTATATATGCCTGAAGATAGCCTTATTTCATCAGAAATTGCTGTCCTCTCAGGTCTGAGTTGATGGTGTTTGCCGATTTTTATGATATTTCACACAATTCATATCCACTACAAGTGAAGATGTTTTAAATACCTGCATACAGGGTTGTTATGGGTCATTAGCCTGCACCATGCTCTCACTCTGTGAAGACCTTTCTTTTCTCTTTTTTTTCCCATGGAACCCCATAGAACAGTTTTCCAGGCCACTTAAGAGGTGGGATCCTATTTTGAGTCATAGAATACCTTGAAAAATACTTAGATGGATATTTTAGCAAACCCAGGGAAATGCCTTAGTTATTTGGGTACATAATCATTGAACATCACATTGTTTCAAGAGCATCTTTTCAAATTTAGGTCAAGGAAAACTTTACAAAGGGTCTTGGAAAATGTTGTGGAAGGTCAATTCTTTGACTTCAAAATAGTATTAACCCTGTGCATATAATGGGATCTTTTTTTACACAGGGGGAAGTGATTTACATGGACACCCTTTGGTTATTCTACCATCTCAGCGCTATCCCAATCTTGTCCAACTTAACCAAGCTGATGTGATCAGGCTGTTGAAATACCTTGCTTTCCTCTCGAGGTTTGGCATTATTTTGCTCATCATTAAATGTACTGAGCAATTTTTTTCACTGTTTTGCTTTAAGCTCTTGTTGTCCCCATGCGATATTTTCTTTTCTCTGATTGGCTTATGGCACCTAATAAAAAAATTATTATATTGTTGTAGACATTTACTTTCAAAGTTGTTGGGATACAAAAGTTCCACTTGCGTCATTTTTTAACATTTCTTAACAACTGGTAATGTATAAATGGACAAGCCTCCATAGCCTGTTTCACGCATTTAGTTAGTGAAATAGAGCAAAATAATCAAAACACTCAGCTGCCCTTTAGGCCTTTACTATCAGTTTTTGTTGTATTTTAAAAATGCCTACAACAGGCTCGCCTATTTGCAATGTTCATTTGCTACTTGTGGCTCTTCTTGGGCCAGAAAGGCTTTTACAGAGTTAAATCAGTGCACCAGATTTCATTTGAAAAGGGAAACGCAGTTTAGAAAGTGATACTTCTTTCCTATAAGTAATGGCTCACAGTTGCAAGTTATTATCTTGAAATATGAATTACAAAGTATATCTTATGCAGTGCTTTTAGGAACATTATTTATTAAAGTTGTATTTGCTAGGTCTTGGTACAAAGAGGCTGGTCTCTCCCTTCTTCTTGACTTCCGCAACTCCAGGACAGCTGATATCAAGCATATTGTAGAATTGATTCAGATGTTCCAGGTTTGTCCAACCATTACAGAATTTAAGATAATTTGGCTTTACCAACTGATCATGTGTTCATAAGCCTTCAGAGCAAATGTCCTTTTACTCTGATAAAGACCCAATGCTCAAAACATCAGCTTAGAAACTCACAACCCTTTCACTCCCAGATCAAATTTTTAATTCTCTTTACTGTCAACCATACAATTCTTTTGATGTAATTCAGAGAATTTAGCATTGGATCTACTAATTATCCCCAAATTGATATATTTCTTTTTTCTCACTACTTGTCTGCTTGATATTGTATTGATACTGTTGGGAGAAATTCTGTCTTCATCACTCATGGGAGTTAAAGGGTTAATGGTGACCAGTTTACATCATCAACTCAGTTGATTAAACCAAGTATCTTAATTATCTTGCTATACTCCTCTGCTGACGCAGCACCACAGTTTCTTTAGAAACCTACCCCCTTTATTTATTGCAGAATTTAGTTAGGTTTGGTCTATCCCCATAGAATTTTAAATTACAGGGTGGGGCTTAGGTAGGCCATAAACTTTTAATCAGTGGAGATTGCCTCCAGAGATTGTCTCTAGAGAAAACTTGTTTTTCAATTATAAATTGAGAGCACCATATTTGTCAAAATAACTTAATTGCCTGGGCTTCCTGTTGTAAAGACTAAGTTTTAAATTTGGTCGCGGTCGTCGTTTATCTTTCAAAAGGCACCTCCGGCGTTTCTGCGTAGGCGCTGGTTATCTATTAAATCAATCAGCCGATGACCTCTCACGGCTCGTCTTTCCCATCATATTATTAGTAATCGAAACGATTCGAAATAGTGTTGGGTTTACTCCTAAACTCGTATTTTTTTTTTTTTTGTTCAACAATGCTTAGAATGAACACTAAAAGTAAGTTTATCGTTGAAAATTGGCATTTTAAAGGTGAGGAACGATTAAGAGAACTAAGTGAATTCCAGGAGGTGTTGTTGGTCTCACTTCGTGAGATTGAGTCACGGAACCAGTTACTTACAAGTAAACGCTTGTTCTCTGTTTGGTAACGCTCCCATCATAGAGGGAACCCCATGTCAAAGCCACTGCGGCTTCTTGTTCTCTTATTTCTATTGATTATTGTGCACAATGTACACATTGCAGAATGACAGCAGATCCATCCAAAGTATGTACATTATTTGCCCCGAAGATAAACAAGTGAAGAAACAATTGAATAGAGAAATCCACTCTCGCCAGGAAAGAGGACAGCTTGATTTTCAGGTATTGTCACCCCAAGAATGCTATCAACATTGTCATTATAACATTTCATAATTGAGTTGTAGTTCATTCTTGAAGAGAGGTTTGGTTGATCCTACTAATTCATTTCTGGAATATTTGACCATAGCGATGAGAATTGCACTTTTTGCATCACTTTACGTAGGCAAAGTAGACTGCTGTGTGTATATTTTATTTTCAGACAGAACAGGTGAATGGCACAGGAAACCTCTTGACCTTCATAGATGCCAGCCAATTGCCTCCGTCCTTTGGAGGAACACTGTCGTACGATCATAAAGCATGGATCAGACTGCAAAAAGTACGGCAAGTGCACTAAAGATTATAATTAAGAGCGTATTGAGCATAAGGCGAGGCGGATGCGCAACTCTCGAACATAATTATCTGGGTTGACCCAAATGGGTATTAGGTTCGCCACATCTAAAATTCGACGTTTGAACTGTACTTAGCATGCAGTGCTACCTTCATACATGCGAGAGCTCTAGAGGTCCAATCTTGTTGTCTTCCAAGCCAGAAATGGCTCGCAAACATTGAGGGGGAAGGTCAAAAGTAATCTCCTTTTCGTTCACAGAATCCTCAATTTTTTGTCTATAGCCACTGACGTTTTGTTCTGTATACTTCCCTGTTAAAGAAATTGGAAGAATTCTATTTTACTTCTGAATACGTCATGAACCACCTTCCAAAAGCTGTGGTTGAGATGAAATCTTTAAAAAGAATGCGCACGAAGAAAGAACTTTCTGGTGGTGATCTGGTGCTGCAGAGAACAGAGACTAAAAGAGCTCAGATAAAACGGTGGGGTGTTTCAGAAAATATATCATATACATTGTATTAGCTGTAATCTCGCCATCCCTTTAGAAGTAGCAGTTTTGTCTCAGGTGTTTCGTCGAATGTGGTTGCCTACAGACCAGTTTTCAATTGAGTGTCAAAAGTAATCCATTATTGCTTTGGCTTTGCTTAACTTTGCTTTGCGATTGGTCCAGAAAACTCGCGCCATCTTCTCAACCAATCCGATTCAAAACCGAAACCAATCATGATTTGGTCACTCGCGTTTTCCCGCCTTTCATGCAATTTGCCTTTTTTTTACTTGGTCGGAGTTCTAATTGGCTTAAGATGATTTCAACCTTCGCTCCGATTGGTTGCTGTGGTGACCAGTTACACCCACGACTAGTTGAAATAAATCACGATTTAATCGCTTGATTGTACCCGCGCCTCCAGTAGTTTGCTCTTTTTTACAGTGAATACTGGCCACAAAGCCACGACCCCCTTTACAGGCACCCTCCGACACTGACTGTTTCAGTGAAAGAGAAAAATTGAAGCTGGAAGTAGGGCTGGAAGGGAAAGCTCGAAACGGCTGCTGTAAAAATCGTTCGAGACCCTTGAGACAACTGCTAGAATAAGTTTGCGAGAACTTGAACTGAAAGCAAATCCAAATTTTGGTGGCCAATTTCGTTAAATTCTTCCTTTACTAAATTAATGTCACTCGAAAAATTTTAGGATGTGAACAGAAGAAAATTATTTCTATTTGTATTTTTCCTTATTTGTAGTGATCTGACTCTTGATTCCGCTCTCGAGGAGGTGCATCATTTAAACGAACTGTCACTCAGACCCCAACATGACAGGACGTTCTCAGTGATGTCAAAGAAACCGCAGTTTGCTCCAATGATGGAGACAATCAAGCCATACCGGGACAAACTCATTCAGGCCAAGCGGCAACTTGAGGAAGCCTGGAACGGAAAAATTTCGTCACAACCGGTTGTAACTAGTTCTCAATATGATGACGTACATGAGTTGAGAGAGAACCTTAGTCGGGTGGGTAATAGCAGTTCCCAGTTTACTAACCGCGAGTTTCTTCTGAAGAGGAGAAATAGTTGTGGCGAAGCATTTGTTTAATTTCTGATAATAATGTTGGAAATGATTTGCTAAATTATCAAGATGCAGACGTTGACGTAGTTTTTTCGAAATGTGGTGTTTTCTGGTTGCAGTTAGTGAAGTGGATTCGTGGTGATGCTGAAGATCAGTTGAACTTATTCTCCCAAGGATGTGTCTCTCTTCGCACAGCCAATCAAAACAAAGCAAAGTTTGACCGCGAGTTTCATCCACTGGCGAAGGTTCGATAATTCGTCGTCTCATAATGCCAATAATAGTTTTGTTTTGTGTTGTTTTTTCTCAGCCGTCATCGCCTCAGTAGTTCACGTGGGTGTCGAGAAAAATGACAAAAGTCTTTTATTGGGGAATTAAGAAAAAAGTAACACGGAGACAAGTAATGAAATTAATGTTTAAACAAATCAAATGATTATAAACAGAAAATAAATAAATAAACGAGTCGCAGTTTTGTCGTCTTCAGTTTTGATAAGGAGTCTGTTACCTATCTATAAAGCGAACAAAAGGAGAACACATGCGAGGCTTGTTCGCTATATTGGTTTATGCGCACGATATAAAACAAAACTGAAGAAAGTGCGCTTGTTGTTAGCAAACCAGATGTTTTTGTTATCTTTCAGGAAGTCTTAACGCAAGGTAGAGAGTTAGCTGAGAGAGCCAACGAAATGAGCACAAGAAATCTGCGAGATAAGAGACCGCTTCAAACAGCGTCTAAAGTTCTACTGTCAGATCTGACAAGCTTTCGTAGTAAAGTCGAAAACACCAAGAAATGGTTGGAAGATTCCGTTAATTTTTACAACCTTTTAGCGAAGGTAGAGTTGAACAAGAAAATAGACTTTAAATTCACATTTTTATTTCTTTCTATTTTTAGGTGAGCGGACTGAGGCTAGTGCGATGCCGCGGCGAGAGGAAGGGGAGCGCGAACGGCGAGCCACGCACGAAACAAGTAGCGCGAAAATGTTTATCTTGTTCCAACTCCTACTCACGACCCGCCCTTCGCTATTACCTCGCGTTTGCTTAAAAAACTAGACACTGACTCAGAAATCTACTGGAACTGATCCTATAACGAGGTTTAATACAATCAATTCCCGGTAAATTTAGCCCTGAGAATTTAGTTTGTATTAAACAATTTTCCTTGGTTGTAATTTTTCTTTCTGCCACTGTCTTTCTGCCTGGAAATGTGTTGATGATGTAGGGAAAGATTTATTTTGGATCACTCCTGGGAGTTAAAGGTCAAGCAAGTAAAAGTCACTGTACTCTCGTCTTTTACTGAAGGTAGTGAATAATTGTATAAGATAAAGAGAATGGAACACTTTTTAATCGGTTTTAACAGGCAGATATGTGGTATAGTAAAGCTGCCGAGTTTTGGCCGTCAAACTCGACCTCCAGCAAAAGTACCAGCAGCTCTGTGTTATCTCCTGCTTCTAATGGCGACTTACAACAGCATGAAGATAGATTGTCAAGGTTCCTTGCAAAATTCCCACCCCTCTCCTCTAAGGAACTTTTGCAGTTAGAATCATTCTTGGAAAAGGTCCCGGATACTAAGCAGAGGAACCAGGCCAAGTTGCTGATTCACCGTTGTAAAGAACTGGAAAAAATTATCCGAGCCCGCGAGACTCACTTAGTGGTTGGGAATGGAAGAGGGGGAGCTGGGGACAACAGGAAAGCTGAAGTTACCGATCGAAGTTCAAGGTTTAGTTTGAAATGCAACTGTTTATTTTTTAATGAAGGTTTGGAGAGACAGAGAGAAATAAATGGATTGAAAATTATGTTAAGTGTCCAAAAAGTCACATTCCAGTTTTGGTGAAAGGTTACTTATCAAGGCCACTTGACATGACGAGCAAGTTTTAATTGAGTATAGAAAGTAGTCCGAGATTGCATCTTCTTGAGGCAGCTGACTTGTTTTTACTTTGAGTTCTCCTTGGCTCTACAAGGTATTTTCCGTTCTTCTGATTGGCCATTGTGACTACTGGGGTTTTTGTTTTTTCGAAAAGCACTCTTAATAGTATTGAAGGGCTTAATTACGGGAAGTTCTTTTCCAGTTGTTTTTCTATGCTTTTGAATACAGCAAACAAAAGGAGTCACCTGCAAGTGCGTTTGTTCATAAAAACTTATCACTGTAGATGCGGCTGTAGTATTACGCGAATAGGACCGAATGTAAAGCAAGTGCGTTTGTTCATAAAAACTTATCACTGTAGATGCGGCTGTAGTATTACGCGAATAGGACCGAATGTAAACCTCACTTCAACAGTTATATTCTTTTCATCTTCAATTTCAGGAGATCCACTGGTCAGGTCCTAGATGAACCTTATTACAGTAGAATCGAAGACCTCCATGGTAGAATCACGAATAACAAGGATGTGTCGCACTACCCAAGGCCAGGTGACCGTTCCTCATCTCCAGGGAACCTCGTTCTCCCAACCCCTCCCAGGAGTCGACCCTCATCAGCATTGAACGGTACCGTGAGGGACTCGGAACGAAAGCAGTATGGCGGTCCAGAGCGGAGGCTACAATCCAAAACTCTAGATTCGCACCAGTCCTATTCTATGAACAATGTGGGGCGCAGAGTTACAACGGAGGGATCAGAAAGCCAAACCTGTCCACCTGGGGTGACTGGCAGATACCTGAAACATAATGGTGGAATGGGACCTAGAGATAGCCTGGACGGGTGGGCGGGGTACAAACATTCTCCCAAAAGGGAAATTGTAAGGAATGAAGATGTGACGTCTAACTCGTCCGTAGACTCCCAAGTGGCAACTCAAAAAGTTGCGCCGAGAAAACCAGAGCGGAAAAAACTTAAAAAGTCCCAGCAAACATCGAGTAAGATGGAGCACTTAATTCAGGAGCAAACGAGACTTGAAAAAGAACTCGAGCAACTTCAGAAAATGCGCGAAAATTTTGTTCCTCCACTTGATTTACGACAGTTAAATACAAACTATATGAACTGGTCAGTATTGCATGACGAGTATTGTCCGAGCGAAAAAATAGTATCAAGTTCTTATCCAAGGAGAAGTGACCAGATCAAAAGATTGTCGAGTTCAAGAAGTCAAAAAATGGTAGATGATTTAACTTCCAGTCCCACGCACTCAACTGCTAGACCGGAACTGACGTCGGATGATTCAGTGGACCGTGAAGTGGAAGGGTTACTCAGAGAAGTGTCGTTGTTGAAGGAGGAGGAGGATGACACAGCGCCACTAAAACATACTTATCTTTCACCAGAAAGTTCGAATGTCCTACACAGGAGTGACCTTCAACGATCGTCATCAGAGATGCTTCTGAACGGCTATCGCACAAGCATGCACGATCCTGATATTACAAACAGCCACGTTCAGCAAAGCAATTTTACATCACTTCAAAATAATCCGCAAATTTTCTCCGCACAGAGAAATCAACCGGCAGCCCATAGCGTATCACTAGATAAGGTTCAACACTTTTGCTTGTTAAAGAAACAGGAGATGTACTGGATGAACCAGATCAGAAGTCGGCGACATATCCTTTCACAGAAACTCGATACTCTTGTTCGGCAAGATGTAGAGGAGCAATATTTTTACTCGCAAGAGGAGCTCAGTAAAACGGAAAAAGCCATCGCAGATTTATTTCAGTCTTTATCCCATCAAGAAGTACAATGGTTGCTGAAAAACGGCATGGTGTCTTCGAATCCGGATTATGCGCGCTCACCGCATAATATGCACGCGTTGCAGACCAATAATTACGTAAATCCTTCGTTACCTTTCAATCAGTTTGGCCATCAGTTTCAATCTCGACAGCAACACCAGCATGCTCTTACTCCTGTCGCTCCAGCTCCCTTAGTAAACGGTTCACATACACCACAAATTTTTAGATGTCAGTCAACAAATCCTGTGTTACATACTTCGACAAATGCTCCTCCGTTGTACGTTTTTGGTTCAGAAAATACAGCAAGAGTGAATAATAGTTATCATTCCCAAGACGTTACAAATGCATCAGCAATGACTTTTGTTAAGCCTCCTTCTTCCAATAAAGAAACCCAGACTTTAAATGGTGGCTATCAGATTCAAAATGGAGTGGATTTCGATCCTAGGTTAAGACACGAAGTGAAAACGCCCGAGACAATGGAAAAAGCCAATCTTGTTAGGGAACCGATGGATGTGGGCGTTAGAACTCATGATTTTAGTGGGCAGCACCTTGAAAACGAAAGTTCTGCGGCAAGGAAGCTTCCGGAACCTGGTACTAGTAAGCACATAATTAAGGCTGTTGATTCTCATGTCCATCCGGAAGATGATGAAAGCTTGGAACGAGATCTTGAAGCACCTGTCGGTCGTACGATTGTTGAGCAACGAAGCAAAAGAGTCGGAAAGCAGCCTGTGCAAGTCGTGAACAACAAAGATGTTCACTCTAATACGGATGACGGGCAAAAGCCCGTTTTCAAACAAGCAAGTTTTGACGATCACGAAGTCGTGAAACTCAAGGCAAAGCTAGAAGAAGAACAAAAGGAATTACAAGATAGTCTCAAGAGAGAACAGAACAAATTTATGGAAGAACAGCGTCGGTTAAGGGAGGAAGAAGAAAGGCAGAACGAATGGATCAGACAGCAAAAAATAGCGGAACAAGAGAACCTAGAGCGCAGCCGTCAGAGTCCAGCTAAAAGTGTAGAAGCGGCTCAGGTGGAAGAAAAAGACTGGTCAGTGGACGAGGTAAGAGAATCTTTCATAGAGTGAGATTGTGAGATTCAGATTTGTGATAAGCTTTTCTTAGTTCCTCTAGCCCGAAATAAGTCAGAGAAATTTTCTACTTTCCCTGGAGAGGATATCTGTCCATCAAAGTTTACTCCCCCCTCTCCCCCTCTTTAGCAATTCGTCAGGTTTTCCCTGCAAGTCAATGAGAGTAAATTGAGGAACGGATCACGATTACTAGATCAAGGCTTGAAGCCAAAGTCGAGCCTTCAACAGTGCCTCGACGTTTTCGTCTTTCAATAACCATCGGTAACATAACTGACCCTCGTACATTAATTTTGTTGTTGTCAGGAGCGTGAGTCAAGTGACAGAGAAGTCCAGGATATCCGCCAGAAACGCCTCTCATATTTCCGATCTAGAACGAACACCGAACCAGTTGACGAGGTCAGCGGAGCAGAGGAAGCAATAAATGCAGAATCACAGCAGGATTTAAATGATAATGGTGGAAAGGAGAACGATGCGGAGGAGATTGAGATGTACGACCAAAAACTACCCCAGCAGTCGAAGGTTCTGTCAAACGAGAAAGAAATTGTTTTGGAGGAAGGGCGCTCCAAATCGAACCCACCCAATCATGATCGAAATTCGTCTTTCACAGAAAGCCAGCTGGAGGATATTGACATTGAACAATGCGATTTTGTGAGCGAGGAGAGTAAAATTTCACCAGAAGATGAACTCATAGAGCTGCTTAAGTCTGGATCTATTGATATGTCTTCGCCAGATCATTCGAGAGACAGTTCCGAAGTACCCGAAGATGATCAACTGGTGTCTTTGGATGTAGTCGAAGACGATCATGTGGAATATTCGGATGTATCCGAAGATGATCAACGCATATCTTCGGACCTACCCGTTGACGATCATGTGGAATCCTTGGATATACCCCAAGGCGATCAACTGGAATCTTCAGCGACTAACTTAGGTTGGTTTTCCTCAGAAGGGAGGGGAAGTAATTTTGTGGAGTTAAATTCTTCTGTTTTTACAAACGCTGAACCGAAATATGGGGCCGAGTCGGATAGTGATGAAGATGTGATAGAGAGATTTGATGCCAGCCTTCATGAGGAAGAGCCGCAGGATTTCAAAGATAATGTCAAGGTTGATTTAAAAGAAAATGAACACCTGTCAAGTGAACAGCAAATCGAAGATGTCATTGACCAAGGCGGAGACGATGAATCGGAAGACACTCTGTTATCAGACAGCACCGCTAACATCCGGGAACTTGTCGCGAGGTTGGGAGAGATTGAGGACGAGATGAGTGACAGCGGAGATGAGGGAATGGGAACGAGAGAAATGACGAAGAAATCTTCAGACGAAGAGTTCGAGGAAATCGAAAGATTATTGTACGAGGAAAAAGCCCGCATTGAAGCTGAGAAAGATAGCATGCGGCTGGCTAAGGAATCGGTCAATGAATCTTCTGATGATGAGTTTGAGCGGCTCGAGAAAGCGTTATACGAACAGAAGGCTCGAAGCGAAGGTGATAACGAAGGTGATGACTCGCCTCAAGAATTAACAAAGACGGCTTCTGACAAAGAATTGGAGCAACTCGAAAAAATGGTATTCGATTCAGAACCTGCTAAAGAGTTGAAAAAAGGAGAATACCCGCAAAAACGTGACGGTGCCATGAAGAACCAATCAGAAGTCGTTAAACGTTCAAATCATGTCGCCTCATTTCCGAACTTTCCTGTTTCTACGAGAAAAGCCGATGAAGAAGACGATCTTCTTGATATTATTGGCTCTAGCGACTCTGACGACACACTGAGTTCAGGAGATGAGGAAGATCAACCCAAACTTGTTGTCGCCGAGGCTTCCGATGACCGAGAGACACTGGGCTCTGATGAAGAGGAGAAAGTCCCGGTGTTGTGGACTGTGTCAGCTCGTACCAGTGCCCCCGCACCGCCCGTGAGCGCGGCAGTTGCGAGTGAACACAACGTCGCGTTTGTGAGTATCAGACTAAATGAACTTGTAACGAAAAAAATTTGAAATCATGTTTGTTTAAGGTAGCAAATGGCAAAAGGGAATGGAGGATATAGGGGAAAACCAAGTAAAAATAGCGAGATTGCAAACAATGCAGACTACTAATGCAACCGTGCATTTTTTTACTGGTTGCGCCGTTCGTAGCATATTGTTTTGAATATATCTAAACTGTAGTATGAGTTCGTTGGCCTGTGAGGCGCGCCATGCTGAATTATTTAGTGTACTCTCGATTTAATTGTGAATCTGAGCCGTAAGGCGTGCATTGGTATAGTTTATTTTGATGCAGTCTACGGCATTTGTTAACTTGAAACAAAGTGATCTTTTGACGAACAGTTAATGTTTTGCTTCACAGGAGCGTAGTGGAGGAGTTGTAGCAGTAATCGATAATGGCTCCGGTTTTTGTAAAGCTGGCTTCTCCAATGAACAGCAGCCACGCGTGGTTTTCCCAGCAGTCGTTGGTAAACCTCGACATCAGGTTAGTTGGAAGCCATAGTCGATTAAAAAAGAGGAGGAATTCTTGCGGAAGCATGTTTTTGTAAATATTATCTAATTATATGGTCAACAAAAGCCGGTGCAGGACAACTTAAATTTGTTCTTTACACGTTTGCACACGTCCACGTGGGAACTCTTTTTCACTGAGATAGTTTGGTTGTTGATTAATGAATGAAGGCAACTGAAGATTAATATGTGGTTGAAATTAAAAAGATAAATCTTTAAAACCAGTCCTTCTTTGGTTTAAATTTTTCAGGAAGCCATGATGCAAGATTACAGAGATTACTATGTCGGTGATGAAGCACAAAGCATGCGCGGTGTGTTGACTCTCAAGTACCCGTTGGAGCATGGGATTGTAATGAACTGGGATGACATGGAATCGGTTTGTTTCTATCGTTGTTCTCTTTGCGATATTAGTTTACTGCCCGCCTAAGTTTTCCTTTTAGTTGATTAAAGTGCTCTTGTGGGCTTTGGCTCATGTGTCAATGTGCCTTTTTGTCTGTGTGACTGTCTGTCTTATTTCTTGGAAAGAGGGCCAACTTTAATTTTTAAGCAGAATTCCTATGATTTTTACTGCTGCAAGGATTCTGCTCTCGAGCGAGAAGCAGTTGAGATTTTTAACTATTTAAGATCTACTTACAAGGCTTATATTCGTGCGCAGTGTTCCCAGTTAGCTCAGAGGTGACGAAACATCTGAACTTCTTTGTATCTATGTATGTATTTATTTTTCAGTTTTTTTAATCACAGATTTGGGGTCACACTTATGACCAGCTGCGGGTCCTGTCCCAGGACTACCCGGTCATGTTGACAGAGGCGCCCTTGAACCCAAAGTACAACAGAGAGCGTATGCTACAGATCATGTTTGAGACATTTGAGGTGCCATGTCTGTACATAGCTGTGCAGGCTGTCATGGCCTTGTATTCTACGGGACGAACTACTGGTAAGTATAGATCAAAGTATATATTTTACATTATCCTGGTAGTGAGAGATACATGATGAGTTGTGAACAACTAAGGTGTTTCCTTCAAGACAGGGCTTTTCCACACCTCCCCCTCCCCCCTTCCCCCCCCCCCCCCCCAAGACAGAACGCTCTCGTAGATCTTAGAGGATCTTGTAGGAACCAAACCTTTGTCAAAAATTTGCTCACGTGGATAGCTGATGAGACGAAATGCTGGTAAAATTTTATGTAACATCTAAAAGAATAGATACAATCATTATAAAAATAACTTTTTTGAGAGGGATAACTGTAGATTCAAGGCCTTTATGAAAGATTTATTCTCTTAGGAAAGCCCCAGCTTCTTTATTCTGTTGAGGACTTCTTTTTCCCCCTTGTCACTCAGGCACCGTTTTCGACTGCGGTGACGGGGTGAGCCATACTGTTCCAGTTTATGAGGGCTACTGGCTCCCTCACGCCACCCAGAGAATGGACCTCGCGGGAAGGGACCTCACCAAGTACATGATGAGAATCCTTACGGAGCGGGGTTACTCGTTTACGACCACAGCGGAGAGAGAGATAATACGCGACATTAAGGAGAAACTTGCCTATGTGGCCCTTGATTTTGAGCACGAACTGCAGGAGTCTGAGACAAGTGACAAATTTGAGGAGTTATATATGGTATGTTATGGACTTAAGTTCGTGGAGCTCCTTTTGTGATCAAATACCGCTCTTACTTCACCGCACGGTAAAGATGAAATCCTTTCTCTTGTTATTCCACAGCTTCCTGATGGTCAGTCCATACGCGTGGCAAATGAGCGATTCCGCTGCCCAGAAGTATTATTCAATCCCAGCATGCTTGGCATGGACATGGTTGGAATACACGAGTCCATTTACAACTGTATCAAGAAATGCGACATTGACATCAGAAAGGACTTACTTGAAAATATATTACTATCAGGTACGACTCACTAAGACTTGTTCGTAATTCAGCGTGAAACAGTTATTTTGATGTCATGTCTCGTGTGTACTGAAATATAGAGTGAACACCGTTGTGAAATGAGAATTTCAACATGAAGAGATGTGAAGCATCCTGCTTTGCAGGGGTCTTAAAATGGAATTTGAGTGGGTGCTATCAGTGTGGAGAAAGGGGATCAGAGCGGACATAGGTGGATATTCTTTTCTCCTTCCCCTGCCTGCACCTCTTTTCACACGTCTATCGTCCATACCCACGGCATAAATGTCTATCTTCCTCCCCAAAACTTCCTTTTGCCGTAAACAGGATAAACTTTCCAATTAGCGGTCGCCTGCCAGAAATCGTCAGCACTTCAAGTTTTCTTAAATTGCATTTAATGCCTTTCTTGATCACATATCCTCTTTTAAAGGTGGAAGTACAATGTTACCTGGACTTCCTGATCGCCTTCATAAGGAGATGTCAACTCTTGTTAATCCACGTGACCCTGGCCGGGTCAGAGTTGTCAGCCCTGATGACCGGAAGTACGCTGTATGGAGCGGAAGTGCCGTTTTGGCTGGACTCTCAACATTCCCACAGATGTGTATTTCTGTGCAGGAGTACGACGAAATGGGACCAGAAATAGTGCACAGAAAATGCTTTTGATTTTGCTGCAAAGTTTAGCTGAGAAAAACCCGAATATTGCGACTATAATAATGACTAATTCATGATATTAATGTTACAGTTATCAGGTACATGAGATGTTGATATGTAGCCAATTAATTTATGGATAGTTTTTTTTAAAAGACAAATGTTACAGGTACAGTTATTCTGCTCTATTTATTTGCCAGGTCACACAGGAAAGAAATACTACATGCACCTAGTTTAATTTAAATGCATTTTTATCAGATTTTGATCGTCATATTTTTTAATTCTTGTATGCCAGATACAACACAATTACAAGTCATAAAATATTACCATTTTGCTCGGACACTTTGATGCGCCAGCCATCAAACTTTTGTCAGGGACCCTTAACCCTTTAACTCCCAAGATCTCATTAGAAATTCTCCTTACTGTCTGCCATGCAGAGGATTTACACATCGTAAAGGACTCTGAAGTTTTTTATTATTATTATTATTATTATTAGAACACTAAATTTTTACAAACGAAATGTCATAACTCAAAAAAATATTTACCTAAGTTAAAATAGTTCCTTCTTTGTAAAGTTTATATATCACTTTATGCATAAATTTATTATAAAACAAATCGCAAAGATATTTATCAGGAGCTGTTGTGCATTTTTGTGTCTGTTTTAGCGACTCGAGTTGTATTATCCAGTTCACTCCCCCGGAAAAGTGCTACATACGTACGGAACATGGATTATGGGTAACAGGCATAGCTCAGTTGTGAGGGCGCTCACCTCCTATTGCTGTGGCACGGGTTCGATCACCGGATGTGGTATCACGGTTCAAGTTTCTTCTTGTCCTTGCCTCTGAGGTTTTTTCCCCGGGTTCTCTTGTTTTTTCCCCACACATAAAACCAACACTCTCAGTCCCAATTTCAAACCGCCCCTCAAAAAAAAAAAAAAAAAGAAAGAAAGAAAGAAACAGCCGGACGAGGTGCTTCTCAAAGTTAAATTCCAACTTTAAAAACATCAATTATGTAGACGTTTTTTATTGTTATGAGACTTGTGTACATCTGCGCATGCCAGTTTTATAACAACCTTAGCTCCCACTCCCCCCACGTTAATTTCCACTGTACATGAAAAAACCTGACTGGTTGCTTAAACAGACTATGGAAATCCGCACGGCGACACAATTTTGTTGAAATCTTCATGCTTGTTTTGTATGAACCACATCGTTATGGTAAGGTAAGCAAAAATTGAGCTTAAGCATAATAAAAACGGTCCCCTTGAAAGAGCGAGTCGTCTGTTTTAGATCGCTTGTTACGGCGATCAGCAATCACTTGCCGATGCTTGGGTCGTAGGTGAAATGCTGTCTTCAAATTATGGCGAGTTTTAGAGGATAGACAGACCTCGGCGGCAGCGGCAAGACAAGCTGTGCAGAAGTAATTTGGAATGTCGGCAATCCAGCGGAAATTGAAGACAATCCTTATACTGTTGGTTATAATATACTTGATGATCAACATTTATCACACATCACGAGCTATTTTGCGAAACGAAACGCAGATCGCTTTGTTGAGAAAAGTTCAAAACAAACCGCTATGCATGGCGCAACAGAAAATAATTCAGCGTCTTCGAAGACTCACCAAAGATTTGACTTATGTTAGAATGTCTGTAGATCGCGACATTGCCATGGCGAAAGTAATCGACGGTCATTACGACAACCTACGACAGCTTCTTCGAGAAATCGAGTTTATTACGAGTGCTAGCGTGGACTCTAAAGATGGACGAAGACGGTCCGGTGATGATCAGGTGAAAGAATCGCAAATTGTATGTCCCGAAGTTTATAAAGGATCAACTCATGGCTATCCGTTTTACAGAAAAGGTTTTCAAACTGAAGAATGTTCTGTCAAACGGAACGTAAATGAACTTGTGACATTAATTTTTGATGAAGTTGTTTTAACGACAGAAACTGGTGACCAAATAGAGGATTTCGCCCCTACAAGTCGTACTGGCAGATTTATTATGTTTCTTGAAAGCGTGTACCGTTTACATCAAGGAATCCGAACTCATTTTATTCTAGGAAAAAGTTGGAATCAACATGAAATCGAAACGCTAAGGAGAAAAATAATATTTGATTTACACACTAAAATTTACATCCACTCTCTCAGAAACTACACATTTAGCAGAGGAGAATTACTTCAACACATTATAACTGGAATAAAAACTCAATATATCTTGATTGCATCCAGTTTGACACGTTTTACAAACGATATCAATCTTGAAAGGCTTCTAAGAGTTCTCTCGACTCATAAAAATACGTTCTTTGCGGGTGGCAGTTGGAGAAACTTTACGGGTCACTGGTCAAACGGCTGCCTTCAAACGCAGCTTAAAAATTACACCTTGACTTACAAATCCGGTTATTATCGTTCATTTAGTGAATGTTTAGTTTGCGATTACATATCTGGCCCATTTATGGCAAAAACATCCGTGTTGAAAGAATTTAAATTTCATTTGCGCGGGAATAATGGTATTTTCCAAGAACTGTTCCTGAGAGTAAAAGATCGATATTTCAACTCACATCCGGGACTTGGTCACTCTGGGACCTCGGTCATCAGTTGCCCAGATGTCATGTTCCATCGGCAGCCTTCTCCGGTATTTGACGAAGATCTCGTAAATTTTGCAAAGAAACACAGCATTAAAAAGATAGTCGAAGCCGATGGCAAAACTCGATGGTTTGGTTGTAGAAGGGGTGTAAAGCATCGTGAAGAAGAAAAATGTCCCTTGAAGTCAGGATTTGTCGTTCCACCATGCTGTTTGGAGAATTTAGCAGATGCAATCAAATTTGTGATGGAGCAATGCGAAAGAAATAATATAACTTGCGAGCTGCAAGAAGGAACATTATTAGGAGCTGTTAAACTCAACAAGGTGTTGCCTTGGGAAAGAGATGCCGATATTGCATTTCTCACTGCAGATTTTCCAAAGATAGTCAAGATAAAAGACGCGTTCACTAGTCAGCGATATGTGGTCCATGAAATAAGTAAGTAGGAGACAGCATTTACCTTATGTTCAGTTTCAATATCAAACCTGTTAATCTTCTTTTGGGTACTCACAATCAAAGCGAGTTGATTCGAGAATCTATCGATGACAAAAGGACCTACTAGCCCCTGTCATTTCCCAATACTCAAAGCATAGCATAACATGCAAAGAAATGACTGATAGTATGATAAAATAAAATTAATCTGCCGCATATTTCAAGAGGGAACGGAGGCATATACCCACAAGCAGCCATGAATATTTCTCTCTTTTGTTATACAAATTTTCATTTAACCTTTTTTCGGAAGAAAAGCAATTAGCTTAACGACACATGCACTGCTGACTCCAAGAAATGTCTGCTCATTAGGTACTTGAATACATTTCCTGTGCAGTTTAAAATTTGAATGGTTTTGGTGTTCAGCCGCCAAATTTGAAAAAGGTTCTATAACTTAGGCCATGCTTTTAGCTTTATATTCCTTTTCAGAGGAGCCATGGTGCTGTGTAGAAGGAATTGAAGCTGGTGGTAAGATTGAGCTACTAGCTGATGGATGGTCCATTCAGATGTACGGCCAGCATCGGATGAACCCAAGAGAGATCCTCGTCAATGAGCACCTCCCCACGAAGGTCCTCTTTAGCGGAAACTGGTTAAACGCTCCTTACAATCCAGGGCTTTATGTAAGACATCGCTACGGTCAGGAAGTTTATAAACACGCCGAACACTGGTTATCGACTGGAAAACAGTCCGGTTGGGACGCATACGAAACTGAAGTGTTCAGTTCATGTCCTGTGAAGGGATTCCACGGGTGTCTTGACCAATATGAGCCTGACGGGTCCATACAGTTCGATAATCACTGGTAAATCTGCCTTCGATTTAATTAATACTTAACTTGTCGGCATCGGTCTGATCTATTCCGTACAGACGATGTGGTTTGGTTAAATTGAGTTAATCAGCCATCAGGAAGACAGGTATGAAACAGTTCTAAGGCTAATGTGTAAGTTTATTGAAATTTGATAAATCTCCGAGACGAAGCAACCCTTAAAATTCCCAAGAAAAACTGTTCGACTCTCATTCTCAATTGATATAACAGATGATCAAACTGAAAATGAAGTCAAGGAGGTCACAATGAAAGCTTGACAATGAGATCATAGCTCTGCGTATACTCGAGTCTTACTTTAACATACAATCTTCGACAAGGTTTTTAAAGACTTCAAGTGTTCACCCTTTATTGAAAAAAGTAGCCGGAATGGAAGGCCTTCTCCGTTCATCAGTTGAATTTTTCTTTTGTGTGACTGTGCTCACCAGTCTAGCGCCCTCTCGCAGCATGGACCCCAATGTCTTCTTGCGCGAGTCAAATAGTTTACCGTGCTCCATCTCCATCAGGTTCGACATCAAATCGCCACCAGTTATCTGTGTGGGCTGAGGACATGCGAACAGTGTCAATCACTGTAAAGGGTTGAGTGATTTAGATTAATATTATTGCTTTTTCTTCCAAACGACATAGTAATCCATGGCAGGTTATCAATTCCCCCTCCCCCCCCTCAAGTATTCCTTTGGCTTCCATAACAGTTTGCTGGCACCTATTCATACTCTTGGATGGAGAGAGGTACTACTAGAGTAAATTTTCTCTCCCCAGATCACAACACAAGGAGCTCGAACTCACACCTCTCAGTGCAGAATGGTAGACACCAGGCCACCACATTGGACACTACATGTATGATAGAACTTTGAAAATAATGCATAGAATACTCTCCCAAGCGCATCTTTGGTTAAAAAAGAAAAAAAAAAGATCACGTGACAAAAATAGACTGAGAAACATCGCACGAAGTAATAAGGTCAAATTACAATATTGTTGTACTGATCATTTTTCATTACACAAAATAGTCAAAGTATTGTTTACATTTAACAGACTGATGGCGTTCTTCCAAATCCTTCAAGAATAGTCTCAGCTTAGCTTGAACAATATGAACAGATATCAGTTTGCTCGGGGAGGAATTTAAACTCATCTTAAATAATGGATACGATCACCCCAATAAAAAAGAGCCAAGATTCTCTTCTTTTCTCTAAAAAGTAATCTAATGATTTCCCTCTGATATTTAAACAGTGTTCCTACAAAATCCAAAACTCAAAGATGCAAATTCCATACCTCAAAATTATCGTCGCTCCTGGTTTTCGTATCATCGGGTTCGTTGTCATTCTTCAAAATCCCTTCCTTCTTCGCCTTCTCTTGTAGCTCCGACACTTCACCAATTATCTGAGAAAAGAGAAAGCATGATCACTGAGTAAAAACAAACAAAACAGCCGTCAAATTACCCTCTATAGCAAATAACATGTATCCTTTCCCCACCGTGAGTGTCTAAAAAAGAATTCTCCTACCATAGCAGCATAATAAATGATTCTGTAGCAATGTAGATATTCATGAAGGAAGGTAAAGAAATGCCAGAAAATATCAACTCAGTTGGCGATATTGTTTGATTTGATTACGAACCCCTGGAGCCAACGTCATAGGGAAAGTACGGAAAACAAAGGAAGGACTAAGAGGTACAAACATCCGCCTGGTTACCTCTGGTATGACAAGTACCAGTCACTGCACTTCACGACCACAGATCAATTTACCTTCACTCGAGACATGACATCTCCATTGGAAACTATTCATCCTACTTTCTCACCTCATTGATCTCTGCCTTGATTCTTTTCGATTCTCCCAGATTTTCTTCAATCGCGCTCAGAATGAGGAAATAATTTTCTAGTTTCTCGGAAGGAATTTTTGTCAAGTCCTATGCAATAAAAGATCTATTTAAAGAAAGCGACCAAATATTTAACCTCAGGACAAAAAGAAAGAAGCTATAAATCTAGATATAATTGAAATTTCCCAACACCAGCCGCTCTCCCGAGAAATGACGTCGTCGCTCACCCATGCATTTAAACGAAAGCAAGACACGAGAGAGATAGAAGTCTACTTAAAGAAAGCGACCAAACATTTAACCTCGGGACAGAAAAAAAAAGAAATTATAAATATAAATATAATTGAAATTTCCCAACACCAGCCGGTGTCCAGATAAGGCATCGCCGCTCGTCCATGCATTCAAACGAAAGCAAGACCCGAGAGAGAGGCTCAAGTCGGGCCTGGTATAATGCACTCTCGGCTCGACAACGCTGCTGCCCCAGTTAAGAAATTAAGTCCATTCTGAGAGCAGCGGCAATCGAGGCCACATGCAGAGATTAACAAAAGCGTGCCAGGATAACAACGACAAAACTTGGTTTCTTGCAAGTTTTTTAAGTACTAATAAAAAAGTAACCACTCATGTTGTTCAGAAGGAGTTCTATGTTAACAGTTAATTGTTGTAACACCTCTCTTCACTGCAAAATAATTCACTAATAAAGTTGGAATAACTTGCTTTCGCCACGTGGCAAATCTTGCATCAATGAGAAACATTTGCATTTGATTTGAAAGGGAGACATTACTCAGACTATTTAATTTTCTGTTGGATCTTTCTTAAAGGTTAAAGCAAAGGTTAGCCAAATCAAAGATATAATGTGCCGTTGTGCCGTTTGACGAACTTTTCAGTAAATTAAATTATTTGTCTATCTAGTGTAATACCTTTTACACGCAAAAAACTTTCCTTTCAATAAGTCAAATCTTACCGGTAACTGAAACGGCATTTGTTTCAAGTACACAAAACTTGGAACTTCTTCAACTCCCACAGTCTTCAGAGTGGTGTCTGAAAATTGCAAATACTAACCTTAGACCTGCCGGTTTTGTGAGTGCTTTGAAGCTTTGTGCGGGGAAACCGAGAGAAGGAAAGGCGAAGCCGCGAAGGGTTTAAGACGGGATACACTAGTTTCTTTTTGATGCTCCACTCCCCGTTTTCTCGGCTCCATCCGCGGCCTATTTCAAGCGATCGAGCGCCCCAAAACCGCAAGCTACGCAGGCTACACAAATTCGACCGATTTCATAAGTCTTTACAGTTCTGTCAGCGTCCAGTATGAGGCTGATGTAAGAACAAAATGATAAGACACTGGAAATTCTTGAGCTACCAGAGCGATGATTTCCGCACTGTACAGTCATTTCTCCAGAGCCTCGAGAATCCGATTTAGTCTCAAGTAATCAATATAGTGCCCCGCAGTTAGTTCTTTCATCCTCATCCTTCTGCCGCTTAAAATTGTTTATTTCATTTCAAGTTTTCTTAAACATTTTACAAGGCTGCAATTAGTCAGATCGGGAACTTAATGATTAAAAAGCTTTTTTGCGCGCCTGGACACAACTTACCATCTCCGTCAAGTTTGGCTTTGAAGTCATCTTTTTCTCCGCGATCTTTTCCTTCGGTCTTCACATCCACCATAGCAAATTCCTTTTTGAGTGAGTAAATGAAGGTGACAGTGAACACACAACTCACATATGGCATCGCAATGCTTGAAACACAGTCGGTAGAGATTTTGTCAATTGTGTTGGTATTGTAAATTAGCCCCCGTAAAGACTTTCTAGAGCTAACGTTTCGAGCGGCAGCCCTGCGTCAGAGCGATGACGAAGGGATAACGCTCGAAACGGCAGCTTTCAGTAGAAACTCTTTTCAGTGGCCAAGTTACATCATGAACTCAGTTGATAACAACAAACTATCTCGTTAGGGTTTTAAAGGATTGGTTTAAGGAGTGAGATTCGTTGCGGAATACAGCTGTTTACACCAAATCTTTCGTTTAAGTATTTTACCGTCAGAGTTTATCACTAACCAGATTTGTTACCACGACAGCCACAACAAGGTTGGCGAAAACGAACGCACCAATCGCTATGAATACAAGGAGAAAGAGTCCTCCACCAATGTAGTACGTCTCTCCAACATCCTGCAAGACACATAAAACACAATATAGTAAAAACTGTAACAAGACCTTCCTCTCTGACAAGTTCCTCCCTCTTCCAGAAATAAACATGTAAAAAAAGTAGCCCTGGATAATAACACATATACCACAGTACTGCCTTTCATTTGAGCTGCGTAGCATTTAAGCAGTTCAATATGTTGTGCATCATCAATAAGTTTATCGTCTAATTACCTGAAACGCTTTGAAAATCTCCATCCAGCCATCTTGAGTCAGACAAACAAAGAGATAAAACATTGCTGAAAGAAGTTAAGTAAACGCGACTCATATGATCGGAGAAATGACGCTCTGAAGTTTGAAATCATAACTGAGCTCCTGCGCGCAAAGCGCGCAAGCGGAAACCCATGCTTTCTACTCACAGACACTCATATGACCGGAGTATAGCATAGTTATTAAGCAGACTAATCGTACAGATGCCTGTTTTTTTAATTAGATTTGAAATGTCATTTCCCTTGATTTCCCTGGTGGCATATCGTTTCTTTTAAAGATCACTTCATAAAAAAAACAATAGTGAAAGGATACAGCTCGAGAGATTTCCAAAATACATGGGAACAATGTCTCTGAACAACGTGACGCCAATCACTGAAAACACCAGCATGATAATCACGAGCAACAATACTATATTCGCCATGTCTGTGAAGAGAAGAGATCATGCTATTGGGCTACAGTGTATGTGTTATCTACAAAGGGTTCTCCAGATTAACTAAGACAGTATTGTGTATGGCGACCGATAAAAAAGCGGCCGTGTCGCACTTTTTATGCTTAGCACACGATCTCGGGGTCTCTGATAATTTTCCCACATTGCTTTCCCAAAATTACAGCATAGGGTTGTAGCACTACTAGCTAGCTAGGTAGCTTGGATCACATTTCGATCGAGTGCCGCTTATCTGAGACAAAAGCAGTTACAATGGCGAATCATTGCGAAGGAAAACATCACAAGCAATACATGAAAAACGTAAAGACCGAGTGAACGAGAAGTAAAGTGCTGGAACAGCAGAAAAACGCGAGTAACCGATTCATCATACTGTTGCACGCAGTTTGATTAGTCAAGAGGGTGGCTCCAGTGTCCAGGTAGGCGTAATAAAAATAACGACGAAACGCCGGTTTCTTTCCACACTGAACTGTTTGTTTATCCTATACACTCACTTATAAAATTCAAATGTTACTAGTTGTCATGCATACAGCCTAACCCGCCTATAGTAAATACTCTGACTCTGTATAGGTCCAGCTTGGCATGGTAACACAAGGCATAAGCGCTAGAAAAAAAAAAGGAAAAAATGGCCTCACCGGGAACTGATTGTAATATTGTCTGTACAACAATCTGTAACCCAGGCAAGGAAGTGATGCTATAATCAAATTAAAACAAGACAAATTTAGTCAACTTAAGTCATAAACACACCCAACTATCTACTGCTTTTGAGAAGTAAGGTAGCCTGTTTGTGCGGCCGTGGCATTATTTCCATCATACATAACAGTTTGCCAAGTGTGAAGGGAACTTTGCTTATCATACTAAATGGCTTGCCGGGCCCTCACCACAGTCCCTACCCTTTCCCTCTTTGCCCCTAGAAAGACAGTTGGAACCATGAACCACTGACTACCTTGACTTACTACGCCTCTAATTTAAAAATAGAAAAAAAAAAGAAACATGACCTTTCACTAACTGGTAAACATGTAGGTTTAATTTTGTCAGCTCAATACGACGAGGAAAAGATAATACAATACCACCTGAGAGTTCTCTACTGTTGTTAGACTGGTTTTTCATTATAATCAGTTTTCTACCTTCTAAGACTGCGGAAGGCTCTCAACACTCGGAGAATTCTCAATACACCTCTACTTCCTGATCCTGTGCTAAGCACTAACAATACCATAAAAATGCCTCAGTGGTAATAAAAAAAACAGTGATGAAAACAGTTATGTACTGCAGCCTACAAGAAACTAGCTAAGTTCCTCTTCTGGTCAGGTTATCAGGGATGGAAAAAGACTTGATCACAAGTGAGTTCAAGGCATAAGAAGTGCTCATATGAGGTGTGAAGAGGTTGATAAATGTCCCTTGCATGTATAAATTAACCTCATTATAGCTTGAAAAGATACTGGATGGATATTAGTGGTGGCACTTTTATGGGTGGCTTTTTGTCCACTGTTTCAAAGATTGCATTGGAAATTTGGAGAATTTGTTTTTTTAGAAGGAGGTATTTTCAACTGGGCAACCTACTTTGTACAAATGAACCTCTGGTATTGTCTAAACTAAAAAATTACACCTGATGCAGTCATTTTTAACATGTTTTGTGGTGAGATCCTGTCCCCTTCTCCTTCCATTTACTCAACTACGTGTATTTAATTTAAACTAATAAAAATACCAGAAGGTGGAAAAACAATAAATTGCAAGTGAATATTAAAAACTTCATATCAACAATAAACTCACAAGGTCCAAGAAGGAGAGCCACCACAATGAAGAAATCAAGAATATTCCATCCCCTCTTCCAGAACATAAAAAATCCATGATACCATTTGACAAGAATCTCACACACAAAGATTGTCATCAGGCATTGATCTAACACTGAGAACAAATGACTGTACTTCTCCTCCTGTTGAAGTATCAGGAAATTGGAAAAAATTGAAATTTGAACATTAAACTATTAGCAGATTATTTTCCTGTTTCTTTACATCATTCCCTGTGAGAGACTGGTGGCCTTCAGGTAGTGGGCTGGACTGGTGGAGAGGTTCAGGTTTGGGAGCTGACCAGGATTTTTTGCTGTGTTCTTGGGCCAAGCATTTTCCTATCACAGTGCCTACTACCCAGGAGTATAAATAGGTACCAAAGAGAACTGTCTGAAAATGAAATTCTAAGGGGGGTGGTGGGGTGGGGTTAACATTGGACTAGTATCCAGGGGGTAGCAGTAATACTCCTAGTTGATTCATGCTACAGAAACAGGGGTTTTTTATAACATAGCTCTAGCTGGACTGGTCACTTAGCTCAAGTGCAGACTTCATCCTTACCTTATCTTACATCATTCTTTTATACTACAATTCTTCATGAAAATACTGACAGTACACAGAGAGAAGGTCTACTAAGTATAGCTCAGGATTGTGTGTTTAAGGGTTGTGTTATACTCACAAGTTCCTGGTCTGTCTCAACAGCAATCAGTATACTGTTGAATAAAATGACACAGAGAATTCCAGTTCTGAACACTGTGTTGGACAAAAACTGCCCCAATAGCTCGTTAGAAGCATATTCCTCAATTGCCTCATCATCCAAATCCACAATATCCCACATGTTTTCCTCCTCGTTCTCTTTTGACATCAGAAGTTCTTCTTTCTAAGAGGTGAAAGAAACATGCTAACCAGAAGATGTAGACTTACTTGGGCAAAATTCTATTGCATATTGTAGCACAAAGACAAAAAATGTAACTCTGTGGCTGAAGCACCACTAGTTCAGTTATATCTTTGGCAATTACTGCATCCCTCAGGAAGACTTCATCAATTAAAGTGTAAGGACATGAGGAGCAAAGCTTTCAGAGACAAGTTTAATTTCATACTGGTTGCCAATGAGGGTTGTGGTAGGTAACTTACCATCTCTGCAGCCTAATTCTGATGGTGTAGTTTGCTGTAGCACCTATAATAGCCTGCTCTCACAGGCTAAACTATGGCTGTGTGTCAAGGGGCAATGAGCCTATATTTATTGGACCCACCTATAAGAAGTGTTGGTGGAGTGTCAATGCATGTATCAGGGTTAGTACCCTTTTTCAGAAAATAACTTTCGAGGACTTTTCCAGTACTTTTCTAAGACTCCAAATTTTCACCTTAAACTCTTTCATTACAAAGATTTCTAAATCAATTCTCCTTATGGTCTACAATAATTTCCTCGTAACATAAATTCTGAAAACTTTTATTGCTTGAGTTAAGCAGATTTACAGGAATTACCAGGGCCTGTAGTCTGTAGTCTACAACTTTCCAATGTCAATATAAAATTCCAGGACTTTCCAGGTTTCTCAGGACCTGTACAAACCCTGACATATATTTTCAGAAGTATGAAAATAAGACAAAGGCTCAAATTCCAGATCCAAACATGTGTAATAAAACAAAATCTCTCTCCATCAAACTCAAAAAGGACCGTAAAACTAAAGAGCACTGTCTGGTGTTTCAATTTTTGTTGGGTGAAAGCCTTGAAAATCCTGTTGACACTTCCCAAAAGGTACTTTTGTTACCATATATTTCTAATTGTTAATTGTTTTTATTTCAACATTACCTCATTCTGTACTGCATGGAAAACTGCATGGAATTCTTTCTCACTGCATTGAAATCAAAGAAATTGAACAGGATTGACATTACATGATAACAGTCACCAGGTCTTAAAATATTTTAAGTTATCTCTATATGTGAAAAGGGACAAGTCCATCAGTTAACAAAAAGCACCTATTTGCCAGGATTTATGTCATTCAGTGGCATTGCATTTTAAAAACATCTACTGAAAGTAGCATAAAACAGGCAATTAAAGGAGGCAATTCAATATTCAGCAGCATGACCAGTGTGGAACTTTTACCCTCTTAAAAGAAAAAATGCAAGACAGTACACATATATGCAAACACCTTACAATAATTGGTTATTTCTAATCAGTAAAACCTAGAAAAAAACTCCTAACTACTAAAGCATAATAGTGATAAGCATCTAATTCCTCAAAACAGTATCACTCCTGCATCAAACATAAACACCATGAGGATAAAGGAAATAATTGGGAAGACAAGAAGCTTTTGATTGTTAAAAGTGTAGAGAGTATAGTGTGGAGAACTTATCTACTGCTGTTAAGGTATCAAGGGTAAATAAGTTTTATAATTTACAGTAGGGTGTATTCATACTTTGGATCAAAGTAATACTGACAGACTTTCAGTTGATCAGGCAGAGTACAAAATAGGGCTTAACCTTTTCTCTTCTTCCTTGTCCTTTCCAGAAACATCTTTCAAAATAGAGGTAACCTTCAGGCGGAGCATCACCCTGTCAACAGTCTTAAAGAATAACCACAAGGATAAACATGACTAGCAGAATGGCATGAAAATATAAGTAAGGGCCTTACCATGTCCAAGCAACCTATGTAATTCAACGTGCAACTATGCTGCACCACCATCATCACCACTTCCTAGATCATGCTCATTAAATAATGACTTTCTGGGGAGGGGACACCAATGGCACAATGTTCAGAGGTATTTAAAGAGTACTGACACATAACTTCTGCAAGTCAGGTTTGCTTCCTAAACCCAGCATAAGGCAAAGGATACTTTGTTAAGCATTCTCCAACCCCACCCCCCTCTTTTCCATGAAAACCAACAAGAATTTGTTGTCTACACGCACATAATGAACCAGCGTTGTTGTGCCACTGCTAGATTATCTGTTTATAAATTCATTCATCTACTTATTTTTCATAAAATATTATTCATCTCATCACAATTTCATAGAAAAGGTACAAATTTTTCACAGAGGATATTATGTCGAAAAGGCTATTTCTATTTTGATCTATGCGGACTACTAACTCTTTCCATAAAGTTCACTATCTACACTGTAATTCATATATACAAATGTTCATGTGTTCATGGCCCTTAAAAACCTTTCAGCCATGCTTAAGATAACTCAAAATTACCCATTGCTTAAGATTTTCTTTTAAAAAATTGACCGTCATTTTTTGAAACTCAAATGATAATTCCTGGGATAAGCACAAAAATCTGGTTGATGGTATTATACAATGTCTACAAGGGGTAACTGATGAGTCTGTTTATATGTTAAGGGTTTTAAACTTACACTTTTGAGGGAACTGGTCATGTTGGTTTTCTCCTGTTTATCCGCTGTTTCTTCTGAACTATCACCTTCATTCTTGGAGAATCCTGTGGTGATCTTATTCAAGAGTTTGACTTGATTTACACCCTAAAAATCAACATTTCAACGCTCAGATGCAGAGTACTTAAAAATTGAAAGACGCTATAGCACTTGGACATACAACTTGGTCTAAAGAATTAAGTGCTACCTTTTTGAACCTTGAAGCCATTACTAAATTTAAACTCTGCTCAGCTGATATTCAAGAAATCGGGCTGCAAGCTAGCAAGAAAAAATTAAAACATCAGCGTCAATTTCAACTATTTTGCGCTGACCAAAGATAAAAATGAGTTAGAAGCAAAATTTGAAAACGGCAGAAACCAAACTTATTGCACTGTTTACCACAATGTACGCGATGTTAAAAGGACAGGTTATTCATAACAACGTGTTGTTTCTTCTTCATTTCTCACTGTGGCGCGTTTCCACTCATCAGCCAATCATCGCACAGTTTATTCGAAGTATGCATAACTAGCACGTCTCCAACCTCCGTCTTCCAAGGATCAAGAGGGAAATTTCGGTAATAGCTGGTTTCGGAAGTGGTAAAAGGTTCAGCCCCGTGTATTTTTGTTTGTGAGAGTGTGTTAGTTGTCGTTGTTTATTTCCCATTATGTTTCTGCTTCTGTAAATTTTTTTCCTTTTTTTTTCGTTCTTTATGCTGTTGCGTTTTTTTAATCGATTTTAACTTTTCCTTTATGCACTTGTTGCAATTTCTTTGAAAAAAACAAAATTTGATTGTAAGTAGTCAGGATGGCCGAGCGGTCAAAGGCGCCAGACTCAAGGGGTATTCCCTTCCCAGAACTCGCTGGGATGAGTGTTCTGGTCTCCGAATGGAGGCGTGGGTTCGAATCCCACTCCTGACAACTAAAATTTTTTATAACATTTTCCCCTCGAGCAGCATGCGAGAAAAACAGAACGTTCTTCTTTGACTCAACGATTAATAATGATAATAGGACCGAGTGGAGTCCAATTCCAATCATACGAGTAATTAACAAAATCCGGTTTATTAATCACGAGTATGATTACAGACAGAATTGGACAACACGAAGTCCTGTTACCAATTAATCAAAACTATGACAGAATTTGATGAAGAAACTAAACGTCGGGTATACATTTTCATAAAAATATCAACATTTAACTTGGCGAAATGCGAGAGAACAGCGCGCGCTCATGACGCGTTCTGTCCATTTACATAAGCATGATGTGTTAACTGTCCCTTTAACTGTCCTAATATATACACTGTCTAATTACAAGCATGACGCGTACACTGTCCTATTGGTGCTCAAATTGGGCTGGTGATAACCAATCACGTTCGAGAATTTTGCTATAGTTTTGATTAGCCTGTGTACTGCAATCATGCACGCGTCTCTTATATTAGAGAAACACAGCTCCACTGTTAAGAAAGATTGTCTTTCGTTTTATTTACTTTCCAATTGTTTCTATATCCTTTAACTTAAGATAGAAGAAAATATATTTATACAAGTAACGTTTCTTTCTGTACGTATATACAAGCCAGAGAAATTTTTTCTCCCAAGACAACTTAACAGCTTTATCTGTGTTCAAACTCCGGATCTTGAACGACACAGAACGTCAGAGTTTGTAACAAAGAATTAAATATGAGTGTCGAACAATCATCTCTAATAAATAATTATTTTCTTTTTTTGTAAAAATAAAATCTTCAATTGTGGTTTCTTTAAGCCACACTGAACCAAGCATATACAGGACTCCATGTCGACTGGGAAGAAAGATAAAATTTTGTTTGTATCAACTGTAAAAAGTGATTTGATCACTAGTATTAAGATATGTACTACCATGAACACGAAAAAAAATTAAGGATAAACATTTCTCAACTAGCTCGTTGTTCCGCCAAACAGATAGCGATTCTTCTGCACAATTCAGTATCGATGTGTTCAGGGAATAGTAACGTTTCATTCTCCGTTGAGCTGACTGATTTGTATAACTGTGCTTTCTTCCTGAAAATGGACTTCTTCCTGTCTGTTTTGCGCTTGAGTCCGTGCAAGAAGTAATCCAACTGACCTACGTCAACGTCTACAAACAGAATCTGTGGTTTCGTAAACTGAAAGTAAAAAGTACAAAAAACATTTGCATCAAAGACAAGTCTTCGCAAATTACACCTTTACATTTTTTTTGTATTATGTTTTTTTTCTTTTAGCTCCTTTAGCAAAACCATTTGTGACAAGGAATCAAATGTTCTTTGATTCTTGACCGTCGGTCATCAGCTCATTTGAGCTGCTGAGTTACAAGAGGAAAAACTTCGTATAAGACAAAGTGAGATAAGAGTGCTTTGGGAATCAGACAGGAGAGGATACAACGTCCCTTCTGTCGCTAATCTCCGTTACCTAGACTTCATTTTCACTACAAGGTTCGCAGAAGCCATAGCCCGGAGTGTTGACGATACTTAAAACAGTGATGTCGTCCAGGGATTAAACCTGGAGCACTTATTCCAGAACTTCGAATTGTCAACCATACAATACACCTGATAAAGCATGGTGAGTAACTACGTCTATTCCTCAAAAAGATGTTCTGAGCTTGTGTCCAAACAAGAAATCTTAAGTCATTTTTCAATCCGTTCTTAGCGATGAACCCAACATTCATGGTATAAACAGGGTTGATTCAGATCCAGAATCTCCCAATCACGTCAATATTAAATGCTTGATCAACAGAAAGCAGAACTTTGCCGCTGAACTTGAGACTTCTAAGTTGAAATTGTACCTGTTCAGAGATATGTTCCTCATCAATGGACGTCCCTGATACATCAACCAAGAATGAGCGCGACTGCAGTGCACTCTCATCCAAATGTTTTGCGAGTGCTGAAAGGACATCTTCCTACGATGCAATAAAAGATGATTTAACACTTCACGACAGTTAAATAACCATCTCATATAAACGGCCCTATAACAGCAATTCTCAATTGAGTGTCGAGAATATTCTGGGATAGCTTTGGTTATGCTCAACATCGCCATAAGATTGGTTCAGAAAAGTCATGCCACTTAATCAACCAATCAGATTCAAAACTTACACTAATCGCGACTTGGTCACTCGCGTTTTCCCGCGCTCAATGTGATATCTTCCTTCGATATAATTGGCTGTCGTTATGTTTTTGGTTTTAGTTTTCCAACATTCAATCGAAATGTGCTCTTTTCGACTTCCAAAGTAATGGTCATACCGATGAAACTTTCCTCTTTTTCTGAATTTGAAATAAAATCAGCGATTGCCCATGAATGTAAACAACGACTCTTTTTGAATATGTAATACTTTCTATTAACACATGGCTGGTGGGGTAAAGTAAACTCTGTGTTCCGATTGGCTACCATAAACGTTTGATGAAATGATTTAAAAATTCTTTTATCCAGCCTTCTTTCCTTTTAATGAATATGTGCTGTAATAAATATATGCTTGCAGCCGGGGAATGGACAGCACTTACTGCAGAGGCCTGAGGTTCTTTGATGAGTTCATGAAGTAGAACTGATTTCATGGGGTATCTGTTTGTGTCTATGGATTGATAAGTCTTCTGATCTATCAAAACCAAAAAAAATATAGCTATATATCTATATGCCTTAGCACCATAATTAACACAATTCTTCATAGGGTTATGCCAAGCAGCAGGTTACTTACAATCCCACGCACTTTAGGCCAGCAAGGTTTGCTGGTAACTACATATAAACAGTATTCATTTGACAAAGTGCCTTAGGTGGTTATTAAATTTACGCCATTTTCAGCAAGAAGTACGTTTATTTTCCATCACCAAAACAAACTAATATCAAAACGTGGAGATGTAACACAAACATAGAATTAAGAGATTGTAAGGCAGTAAAGAGGTAGTGGTAAATACTCGTCTTGTTCACTTCACTTCAAGGTTAGGCACTTATTAACTTTTCCTACCAACTTGTACATCGGGTGCTTATTTGAAGTTGGGTGCTAGTTTAAATAATTACAGTGATACTGAATATTGAATATTTCTGCTAGTCCCAGGGCAGCTAAGGAGAGCACAACTCAAGCTGTAGTAAATATGAGTTACATAATGTAATTCACTCAATCTGAGAACTCACCAAATGAGAAGAGCACAACAGTGTTGATCACTTTGCTTGCACTGAAATCCATTTCAGCTGCAAAAAAGTCCATCATAGCATCCCAGATATGTTGTACTTGTGCTGCAGATGTGTCAAACTGCACAATTCTGTCTTCCAGATTAAAATAGTTCAAGAAATCTTGCACTGATTTTTGATAGAGTGCAAAGCGACGCTTAGTCCTACTGGTGTCCATTTCATCCCCTTGATCTGAAGATGCATCCCTGGGATCTTTGCTTGGAGGCTTGGCACATGCAGGGGAATGGCTGTTTCTAATGTTCTTCAGAAGATTCTCCTTGGACAGTGTCAAGTTTAAGGCAAAAGCACAAGGACACTAAGGAGTAAACAAACATATTTGACTTGTCAAGGTGAAATGTATACACTGTTAATGTCATTAAGATAAGACATGTTTGGTGCGATATGGGCACATCCTTTCTGTCCATGTCAAAATGGATTTTTGAAGCACTACTTTATCTGAATGGAGGAAAAACAGAAAACTGTAATAAACAACTGTGAAGCAGACATGAAAACCAAAAACAAACATGCCATACATGTTACAGCAAGCCTATTCATTGTAAAAATGCCACAAAGAGCAGGTAGCAACAGAGATAGATACGTAAGCACTCTCACCACTTTTAAGTTAAAACCCTTTAAAAACCTTGGAGTGACTGGCATCTAATTTCTTCTTACAATATTTCCACAGAATCAAAGTCAGGACAATAATGGGAATGAATCCATCCAAGTTACAGATTTATGACCCTTTACATGACTAATAGATTGACATCTTCAGCCATAAAAATATCCACGAATTAAACTTAAATATGTAATTAAATGCAAGTTATAGAATACCTTCTGTTCAAACTCTTTCATTTCAATATCACATTTCTTGATGAAGTTATCCACCCTCATCATAAACTTGAGGTTGGGAATAAGATCCACCAGTATTGGCTGATTTGGGAACTTTTCAATCTCTTCCAGAAGTATTTCCAACACCCAATCCAAGGTAAGATATTCTGGATTATCTTTCAAAAGCTCAGCCAGTCCATGTGTACCAGAAACAGGGTCCTTCCCATCTTCTGCAGCTCTTTTTGGCAGTTTCTGCAAGATTAAATCTTCTGCTGATATGAAAGCAAACCCAAACATGGCTTTGAGGTCATTCACAATACATCCTTTAGCTGATCCAGGACCTCCTACACAACATGTAAAAAAAAAAGGATTTTCAGTCAAACTAATAATTCTAAAAATCAAAACAGCTTTGCTAAACCAAAACTTTAACATAACAAAGATGATCAATTTAAGAAAAAGATGCTGTGTTGCTGTATATCTGTTCATTAATAGATATCAAAATGTGGGAAGACCAAGAGTGGAGCATGAAGCACAGTCAAGTGTATCACTGACATTCTAACCACATTTTGACATCCTCTGAAACTATGTCCTCCAGCAGATCATACATAAGAACCAACTAATCCAAATGCATGTATAACTCAGCTTATCATATAACTAAAATATAGAACATATTTCTAAGTCTTGTATTTGTGAACTTAGGATTTGCTTTATTGGTACAAAGACTGAAGGTTGCTCAAATTAAATGACTAGGCAAAAAGGAGGACGTTTGGAAGTTCTCCCTTTGTATGGACTCCAAATCCTTTGTCTCAAACTAATTTGAGGGGCACTTTCAGCCGCGTCTTGTGGATAGAAAACCATGATGAGAGGAAGGTAGAGGATTTTTTTTCCATTTTGCAACTCATATATCACTATGCCCAGATGAAAAGATGAATTTTTAAATTTATTGTTTGCTGACACATTTTCACAACATAGCTAACCATCCTTCATGAACAAATAAAAAACGTTGCGGACTCCTAGAGAACATAATTTCAGTTAAATCATATTAATCACTCTGTTGGAATGTGCGCAGTACAAATAAAAGGTTCAATCCATGCACTTAATACCGCATGCTCTTAGCGGTTTAAGTGCTAGAGCAAGAGGAAAGATACTTCATCGAGTTCTCATCGTAAATATGAAATTACTCTGCTTAATTATAGCTCATTGTGTACACAGCGAAAGAAAGCTAAGAACGCTTAACGAAAACAAAGTTTTAAACCAAAGCGTGACTTTACTTCTGTATGGAAGGGGAAATTCCTCCTTCATTAATTTTTGATACAATTTAACTACAGATCTTATTCTGCAACCAGAAGAGAACATCACGCTTTAACCAAAATCTTAAAAGCAAGCGGCGAAGATTTAAAATCAATATATCTGCTGATGCACGCCAATATCTATTGACACAAAAGAAGCAAGCGAAATCGGTTTCTCCATTCATAGGGAACTGATGGTTCTTTTTCTAGTTCAATAGAATAATTAAAACAATGGCTGACATCAGCGTAAAAATCAGTCTTTAAATGTAAGGAGTGAATAATTCATGGCTCGGCTGAATGCAAAAAAATAGCCATCTTGAAACAACTTTAATGTGATGTAGCCACTGCGATGGTATCTTTTCTTTCTTCTGGCATAGACAAAATGCCAGCTTTAATCCAAATTGTCCCTAATTTTCGGCGGGTATTGTAAACAAATTTTCAATATATCCGCCATATATTTTCTTAAATGAACCAAACGAAAATTCAGTAGTCAAGAGTCGGCTCTTCTGCGTTCAATTTACTTCGAACAGATGTTTACTTCCAACAGGGAGAGCCCGCTGGATATCAAAAATATCTCTGTGATTAGCATTTAGCGGCTGTGCCAAGTCATATACAAAAGCATACATAGTTTCATAGCAGAGTAAAAGGACAATAAATTTCAATGGAGTATTATTAGGGCAAAGAAGAAGAAATATCACCAACCGAATATGAACACAATTCGTCGCTCTGGGTCGATCTTCTTCACACCTTTGCCAATCTCGACCACAACGTTTGGCTTTTCGACTATGGTGTTGCGCCGACTAAAATCAAACTTGGATCCTTCCTTGTCCTCTTTATCCTTGGGGGTGCTAGTTCCACAACCCATTTTCTTGATACAAGCCTGAGGCAGGTCAAAATGGCTCAATTACTGTCACAAACCTAATCTCCATTGCCGACAAATGACGAGTACAAACAAGCTAAAAACGTCCTTCCCGCCTCCAGGCCTCCCTATGAGTTTCTATGGTAACGTTTTTCGCGGCTAATTATCCCGTTTCTTCCAACAGAAAAATATTCTGTTTCCACTCTCCCCTAATTGTAGCCTTACTCTTGCTTCTTTGATATCGGTCCAGGTTTTGATGTCAAAATTATGGTATTGTCTCAATTGTAGGCTTGTAATTTAAAATTCTTTGTTTTATTCATGCAAAATCCTCTTGAGAATATTCATGACGCGCGAGGTGATTAGGAAACCAAGCACTTATCACGTCCGTTTAAGCGGTTTTTATTTCATTATTTCTTCTTTGTTTCTAAAAATGATCTTAACAAAAGAGATTTAGCACAAGTGTTAACTATTTTTTCGGATTACTTACCGTGCAATGGAGGAAAAGTAGAGTTCATTCAGAAAGGATTAGTTCACTTGCATGAAAGGGAGACAACATTTAGTAGCATGTCTGTTACTTTTGCTGTATCAAATCTAAGGAACAGCATGCCAGTTGACCAGTATGTTGTCATGAAACTTGGTGTCTTTAGAATTAACTTAAGATATTTTTGTTCGAGTTAGAATTTTAATGAATTTTTGCTATTTCTATTTATTTATAATTTCATTCATCTTTCTTCTCATGTATCCAGTGATTTGTTACAAGTATTTTTATATATGCATAACAAAGCAAGTTTATTTCTTTATTATTCATTTTACTCTTGCAAAGGGCTATTGATCAGCATATGAAAAAAAGCGATATTCATGAAATATCTGAAATACTTCCAGTGCCCTAAACATCATTTATTGCTCTGGTAAGCCCATCACAAATTGTTTTGTATTGAGAATTATTCTAAAAGGAATAGTGTACTTCCAAATGGTTTCCAGGTCTAATGACCTATTCAGGATATTAGGAGAACACAAGAAGTGTTTGTAAATCACTTGCCTTTATCATTTTTTCCCAACATCCCATGTGGGTTACTGCACCTTGGGTGGCGTGAGTGGCCCAGTGGTCAGAGCGCTGGACTCTGGGTCGGACGGCCCAGGTTCGAGTCCTGGATGGGGCACTACGTTGTGGCCTTAAGCAAGTCGCTTCACTCACCTTGCTTCGTCTTCTCGGATAAGACGTTAAGCCGGAGGTCCCGTCTCCTGCAGGGTTTGGGGTAGGAGACGTTAATTTCCCACGCACGAGATTACTGTGTGATGGATGTCCTCCCCTGGGTTGGGTTGGGTGGATAGAAATACACGTACACGTTTAAACGAGTACTTCTGTACTCCTAGGTGTCACGTGTTTAAATAAAGGATTGATTAAAGGATTGATGTAAACCAATAGTAAGTACTGTCTATTGCTTAAATAAATAATAAATACAATCATTACCATTAAAACACATTACAAGCACTTATGACTTTTGGACTAACATATTTAATCTGGGCTTTCAGATGTAGTAAAAAAGCTTTAGGTCCAGGGATAAAAATTGCAATGTAAAGCGGTTCCAATGAAGAAGTATGACAAAAAAAAACCAATGATCAACTGAGCTTTCCACTTTCTTTTGTCAAGTCTGTGTTCTTGGCAAGAAGTTTCTTTCATGATGACATGCGCAGAATACCAGTAAATCACAGGGGAGGCAGAGGCTATAAATCGTGTAGTGACCTGATAAAAAGAAAAACATCAAGAAGTTACAACATAATTATAAAGTAGCAGCTTTGTAGTTCAATCAATCAATCCTTTATTTAAACACGTGACACCTAGGAGTACATAAGTACTCGTTTAAACGTGTACGTGTATTTCTATCCACCCAACCCAACCCAGGGGAGGACATCCATCACACAGTAATCTTGTGCGTGGGAAATTAACGTCTCCTACCCCAAACCCTGCAGGAGACAGGACCTCCGGCTTAACGTCTTATCCGAGAAGACGAAGCAAGGTGAGTGAAGCGACTTGCTTAAGGCCACAACGTAGTGCCCCATCCAGGACTCGAACCTGGGCCGTCCGACCCAGAGTCCAGCGCTCTGACCACTGGGCCACTCACGCTCTCACAATGTAATACATGTAGTTGACTGAACTCCAAAAAGAAACTCCTAGTTTTAGCCCTGACAGGTTCATGGTTTTATCAGTGAGCAAGAGCGAAAAGAAGGGCCAACACCAAGAGAGATTCATACAGCATTGTGAAAAATGACAGAGGCCATAATTTAGGCTTACCTTGTTTAATTTCATTCATGCTCAATTAAACTAGAAAAAGAGGGACTGCTAAAAACCCAGTAAATGGGCCACTTCATAAAAGCATGTTATGATAAACTGAAAAAAAGGTTGATGTTACTAAAACTTGTTAAGCCAGAAATTGAGAAAAAAAATCTGAAACACCACAATGCCATCGTCATTTAATGAAAGCACAACTTGAAAGAGGAAATAAATTGAAAAACTTCAGTGAAAGTTTTCTGGCAAAGGGAGAACCATACATTGTACTTGTGTAGAGCAAGCAAAATAAATACCATGCAATATTTTTTTTAAGTTCCCTAAAGAAATAGTAATGGTAACTAATTAATTTTAGAAATGAGAGAGAAAAAAGCTTTTACCAACCTGTACATGCATGGATGTCAAACCAAACAAAGACATGAAAAAGACATGGACAACATACACAAAGACATCAGGGTGGTGGTAAAAATCAAAGTCTTGTTTGCCAGTTATTCCAACATTTTGATGAATTGGCTTCCTTTATAAAACAGAAAACAATATCCTCTCAGTAAGAACTTTCTGACAGATTGTAGGACCCTTCATCCAATGGAACACTTTCATATAAAAAAAGATTTTTTTCTTTCTGAGAGCATTCCAGTTAGTTCACTAAAAACATCATCTTTCACTTTCATTTTCACTTCAGTACAAGTCATGACCATTACACCAGCAATACATGCAAATTCTCTTGAAATCAGACTTTGTTAAGTAAATACTCCACATAATATTGTATTTTTCATATTGAAGTGAAAATAAAAAAATCATGAATCAGAAATTTGCAGGCTATCAAACTTTTTGTCTACTGATTAAAACAAGGATCTTTAATTGCCACTTGGCACCTGTTTTGATATTTTCAGACCCTGAATAATAAGGCATTACATTATAAAATAGAGGAAGTTTCTAGAGAAACTGTAATGCCACATAGGCTGAGAAGTGTGACATGATAATTTGGTTTCATCAACTTAGCTGGAAATGTAAATTGACCAAACTCTGACAAAGAGCTAAAACTTAAAATGTCAGCTTTGGAAAATCTTTATTGCAGCCAGTTTACATTATCAACACAGTTTATATGATCAAATTATCTTGTAATACCTGCCACTGATGCTGCACCACAGTTTCATGAGAAAATTACCCCCTTTACTTAATAAACACATACCTTGTCTTTTTTTCAGACTTTTCCTTACTTTGGAGCAAGCCAAGAGTCTTAACTGTTTCAATATTTCTATTGCTCAAACAGTAGATCAGTACAGCATTGAGACTCAAAATAATAACTGGAGCAGCAAGAGCAAAGTTTGGTACTTGCTTGACTTCAAAGTAACGTAAAAATCCAACATTCCAATAATTGTCTTGAATGTATGAATAAGAAAATGGTACCAGTTTATCACACCATGGACTATGAGTCAAATCTCTCAGGAAACTCCTTGGTGGCATACAGTATAAATAATATCCATACAACTGGAAAATAATGAATGGAACAAGCACAATTCCATTTAAAACTATAAGTCTAAGGAGTAGTATTGCTCCTCTTTGTACATGCCAAAAAGTGAGAGAACCAGGGTCTGTAATCAGTGAAGGTACTTCTGAAGAAACATAGTTTTTAATCATTCTGTGTGCAAGAAATCCACATGATAAAACACCATTTGAACGAGTAGCGCAGCCAAGACCAAAAAGCAACAGTGGCAGTGCTGTACAATTTTGTTCAAGAAAACACATAGCCGTAAACTGTAGACAACAGAATAAACTCTCCGTGTACAGACTTGACATAAATACACTCGCAGGGTTGAAGCAAAAGAGTAGTGATGACAACATGGCGGTAGTCCTTGAACCAAACAGTTTGAAAGTCAATTTGTAAAGTGAAATAGCTGCTAATGTGAACAGAGTTGAAGTCAATATCCATCCAATCGCTAGATATAAACTGCGCTCGTTCAAAAAATGCTGAAAAGGTGGATGGAGTAATCGTACCAAGATCCTTAATATCCAAGGGAACAATGGGAAGAAAGCCAAGTATTGTTCGTATTTATAATCGTCTTCGGCTATTTTCATAAAATAAGCAGCATCCCATTTGCTGAAACCTTCAAACATTCTTTGAAATATCAAATCACACCACGAAGTTGGTGGAGTTGAATCTCCGTTTTCGTTGATAATACTCGAAGAGTCGTAATCGTTGATGAATTCATTGACAAAAATCTGAACAAAAAAAATGCGCAAATGTAAAGTAAGATTCACAACCGATCGCTACATTTTTTTTTTTATTTTTTTTGCTCCTACCTGAGAAAAGAGCAACAGAAATCTCGAAGATATAGCCCAGCGCGCCACAACTGCAATCTCGTCCGCCATATTGAGGTTCACCATGCCAAACACTGTTTTATTGCAGGCTCAAAAAATTTACTCAAAATAACTCCCAGGATAGCGCGCGAAATGTGCATGATGGAGATCTGGAAACTGGAATGAGGATATAGAAAACTGCAGGGGGGGTTATGAGCGAGATTTCGGAACTTTTAAGGCCATTTGAGTGTTTTATGTGTATTTTGTTTTACTTTCATTTTTAGCCTTCGTAGACATGCCCGAGCTTGGACTCTGTAAATACATAGAACACGAACAGCGGGCAGAATCATAAACTACGACAGTAATGGGCTTCTGACTTCGAGGATTCCCTCCTTTTCGGTATGTTGCGCGTGTACAAAAAAAAAAAAAATCCGACTCTGCTTTCCACTCCCAGAGTTCTACGCGGCGCACTAGTGAAACTTGCGATCTTTTGCCAAGAATAGCCGTATCACTTTTTCCATAAGCGGTTTCCGAAGGTGGCTGTACGTTCTGTAAGGCGAAACCAAACACGAGAGCGTGCCTACAGGCTAAACTGAGACAGCGGTGAGAGGTCTCACAGGCGGTGGAAGACCGCTTATATACGACTTTTAATTAAGCCCCTGATATGATCCCTCGATTTAACCATATGCATGTTTAAAGTGAAAAAGACAGTGAGAAATTCCATAGAATTTTGCATTTTCATGAGGGAATTTATTTCAAGACAATTGTATTTTTCGCAAATGTTGTCGTTAAAGGCGTAATCTAATCTCGATTTGGTGATGTAGAGAGACCTGTAACGGTTGAGCCAGAGAACTATAATTGCATATGGATGAAGTTTATCATCGATCCCCACAAGACATTGTCAGTTTAATCTACATTGTCAATAATTGATGACAAATAATTGCTTTTTGTCGCTCTTGGCGATGAGGGATACAATAAAAAAAAAGAAAAGATGAAAACATCTGTGCAAGGAACAACACATAATTAAAGGGTAGCTCTGAGCCTTGCGAGATAAGATGGTTCTTCAAGACGAAGATAAGAATTTGACATCGGTGCTGAACTCTGCCAACAATGAACTGCTCTATATCTGCGATACGGCCTTTTTGACCGCCTTGAAGCCAGATGCGTTGTCCACCGATGTCCATTCTTTGCTGCTTTTCACAACAGTTATGCTACTGGTGTCTCTGCCCTTTACAATCTTATTCAATATTCTTGTGATTGTAGCGGTAAACTCTACGCATGAGCTTCGAACCACGTCAAACATTCTGCTGGCGTGTTTAGCGACGACAGATCTCTTGATAGCTTTGACTATTCAGCCGTGTTTTATTGCGATGGAAGTGTATTTCATTCAAGGAAGAAGTGTTGCTGAGTTTTGCGCGCTGGAGAAAGTATCGGGAATCTTTTTTACCATGTTTTGCAGCATATCTCTGTTTCATATTGTATTAATAAGCTTAGAAAGATTTTTGGCGATCAAACATCCCTTTTTCTACGAGAATTACTCCTCTAATAAGATTTCGATAATCTCTTCTGTGATAGTGTGGATACTAGCCGTTATTCCAGCACTCAAGGATTTAATAGACTCTAAAAATGATTTTGTTTCTGTTGTATTTGTTGATGTTCTTTCAGTATGTAGTATTCTAGTAATTATCGTATGCCATGTTACCATTTATTTCGAGGCTAGACGCCATCAGAAACAAATCGCTTCTCAGCAAATTTCACGGGAAGCAAGGGAAAAATTCGAGAAGGATAGAAAATCCTTAAAGACAACGACAATAATTGTTTTAACTGTTTTCTTTTGTAACTTCGTTTCGATATCAGTTAATTTTTTCCTAGACGCTGTGACTGAATTCAACACTGCCTACATACTTTTCTTTTTAGCTTTGACATTAACTTTACTCAATTCTTTGGTGAATCCTTTGATCTACGCGGCGAGGAACAAGCGAGTTCGACTGGCATTTGTCCACCATCTGTTACGACAACAAATTCAACAAACAGATCAAATGGAAATACGAGTAATTTGTTGCAGAAGCACGACAGTCAGGCCACAAGAAGGCGAAACGTCAGAGTTACCACAACAACGTGATTAATTAAACTCGCCCTTTATTGATCCGTCTGTCTATAATTAGGTGATCAGAACTACGATCTGAGCGGTAGTCAGCATACATAAATTAAATAGAAGCTCGTTACAAGGGTTCTGTACAACATTAAAGTCTGGAAAGTATCATTTCAGCCACCAAATTTTTTCACGAATTTCCGCTTAAGGCTTTACTTTTAACCTAAATACGAATACGATTATTCATCCCCAAAATTTAATTGGGTTTTAGAAAATTAATTATACCTTGTAAAACATGGCGCTCTTACATTTGTTGCCAGTAAGGTTATCAGTTATTTCTCTGTATTTCATCGAGGTTTAGTTTTTCTTACAAGGCGAATTCAGTATGTATAAAGGGTGTAACGGAAAGATCGTGAAAAAGTAAAGTTCTAGCTTATTCAACATCTTGCAATTGTATATCAAAAGTCAGACAATAAACGAAAAATGTACGGAGGTGTAGGACTAACTTTCAACTGGCCGCATCGGAACAAACTTGAATTATTTTCTCGCTAAACTTGGCGAGTACATAAATTCAGTTTTTGAATGAAAGTTGTTCATCACCTGTTTCAACTGAAGCAACTTCACCGGTTGATGAAAGAAAAACAAGAAATAAAAAAACAAAACAAAAGGAAAAAAAATCTAAATAGGTTTTTTTGTGTTTTCGTTACGAAGCTACTACAAAGTGAAGCTGGAAGGAATTAACTTCAAAATTCTCGCCTTGATTAACACGGAAAGAAACAGGAATAACAATTTTGACAGCCCCGACAGCTATATTTGATTTGCTGGTTTAATACTTATGATTGTATTTTTTTAGCTTTTACTTCCAACTTAATAACTTTTACGATTTTTCTTGGTTTGTCAAAATGGGAGAATTAATCTAGCAAAATCGGTTGTTATGTACATTACGTCTGTAAATATGAACTCGATTAATGCCACGTAGAGCACTTTCATTTCCCTAAAGATGTAAGAAATTTCCTTTAGACGAGTAAGAGGATTAAGTGCACTGAAAAAGGTTAGAAGAAAAGAAAATTATGCATAATCCGTGCATAAGGAACCTACTTCATAACGTAAACTGCCACTTCCATGCGGCACTTAGAGGCCCTTCCCCCCGTGATAAGCCCACCTACCTGTAAAAAAAATAAATGAGTCCGATAATAAGCCCCTCGGCTCTCCTCCTCACCCCCGCTGGAAATAAGCCCCCCCTTCGGCTTTTCCTGTTTTGAGAGATATGAACTCTGTACCACTCCTAATAGAAAATTTGAAATTTATCGCAGAAAAATAAGTTTATATAATTAAAACTTTACTGTAAAACACCATTGAAATACTTTTTCAAGGCCTTAGAAACGATAAATTTATCGCAAAACCAATATTTTTCATTACTGCTATAGTTCGGTTTGAAGCGCTTTCTATTCCAATTAGAAGCCACCCCTGATATAATCCCCAGCCCTCCATTTATGAGCCCTCTAAAAACCCATTACGCATAGCTTTATAAGCCCAGGGTATATAGGCGGCAGTTTACGGTATTATACATTTCATTCAGCCATGTATTATCAGTTATTTGTGTAAAAGTAATTGTAAATGCCTTGAGGGGAATCACCCAAAATATTATTTTAATTATAAATTTAGATGTGCAATCTGTCTCAAGGTCCTGAAAGGGACTAGAAATAAAGGCTGGGGGCTGATGAATTGAATCAAATGTTAATGAAAAGGAAAATAATAGCGGGCATTGCATGCATGCGGTCAATTATTTTGGCCGCACGCCAATTCCCGCGCAAAATTTGAAAGGAAAGCGTAAGACACAACCACTTTCTCGCGCAATAAACGAAAGTATGCAAATCATGAACATGTAAATTAACCTTCTTGGCTTAACTTCTGAGTGATAATTGTCGAGGCCAGAAAGTCTTATTTGGGTCAAGAAAGAGGTTTATGAATATAATTATCTGGCATACCTTATGTTCTGAGGTCGGTTTTATGAATCAAACTACATCGCTACCTACTGATATCGATGGTAATTCCGAAACTAGTATCTTAGAGCATTTTGGCCAACATGACCAATTTGGTCATTAGGTGAGAACCTTCCCACCGAACTCTAGGCTGTTCTCCTTTTCACAACAGTCGTCTTGCTGATTTCATTGCCTCTTACAGTTTTATTCAATGTCTTCTGAATAGTGGCGGTATAAAGCGTTCGCCGTCTTCAAACGTAATCGAACATCTTGCTGGCTTGCTTAGCAGTAACCGATTTGACAGTCGGTGTTATCCTTCAACCCCTTAATGAAATGTTTAAAATCTGTCTCCTGCATGGAATTAATGCACAAAATGTGAACGATGTATCTCTCAATTTTGGTTAATGATTTAGAGATATACTTAATTTCCGACTGACATCGAAAACACACTGTTCTATCTTTTTGTGGCTTAATATTCCTAAATTCATTAATGAATCCTCTTATGTACGCATCAATGAACAAACAGTTTTGAGTAATATTTGTTCAGCTGCTACTTCGTAAAACCACCGAATAACCAAAAGAGAGAGAACTGCACGTTTTCCACTCTAGAAATAATGTAAATGTGGTTCTTTAGCTGTCAGGTTAAGAATTCCCCTCTAGATTTCTCTCAAAAACCGGCTATGCCTGAGCAAGATTTCTATAATACGAATAAAACGGAAGATAAAAAAAATGTCAAATATTCCGCGCTCTGCCTTCATTGTATTTAAATCTTAATTTATTAAAACCCTCAAGTAGAACCGACGAACTGTCGGTTCAGTCTACAGCTCTTTGGTTCCCAGTCACCTCGGTACTGTTTCGATCTTTGACAAATGTTTCAGAGTATCATTAGAAAGAGAGAACTCAGGGTCCCAAGTAATGTGAGACTGCAATCGTTTTCATCTACATCTTTTAGTAACGAGCCTAAAAACATAGCCACAACGTCGTGGCCAATCACAAACACAACTTAAACAACTTGCGAGTTACCTGGCTTCCACTGATTCGGTTCGTTCGTTGCCGTCTATGATTGATCTACAAACATAGTGACATCATCTTAATCAATTACTTAAAAAAATTAAACCATTCCTAACTTGATCTGCATCGATTTGGTTCTCTTTCCCCTCTCCATTCCTCGAGTGCAGAACCCGCACATAACCAATCGACCATCGAAAAAAACATCCTCTCCTCTTCAAAATTATGCTACACCTACTTACTAGATACTGCCACAAAAACTGTCTCAGAACTTAATCAGACTTTGGAGCTCGGTAGATTACGTCAAGCGGAGACAGGCAATAACTCTTACAGCCGATAAAAAATCGTAGCTGCTATGTCAAGTCTGCCTTTGTCTTTATACTTGGTGTAGTTTCATGCCGGAGCGGATGTTACTTCGATTACCTGTGTATGACTTGTTCCAAGAAAGTAAAGAATTTCTCTCCTGTCACTTTTCACATGCAGATTCCTCATTCCTCGAGTGCGGAACTTAACCAATAAAGTGTGGAAAAAATATCCGCTCTTCTTCAAAATGATAATCCACTCGCCTAGATACTCTTCTTGCTGCAACATTACCATTTAAATGATCTAAGAACTTATGTGTGGGAGTTAAAGGTAGTGTGAGCTAGTCCCCCTCAAAATAAATAAATAACTGAATGAACGAATATAAATAAAGAAATGAAACTGCAGCAAGAAAGGGCAGCCGATCATTGTGTGACGCATTTCCGGTAAATTATGGTAAATCACAAAAGTATAGGAAGTTAATATGGAATATCACGCGATAACTTCCTACCCCAATCCAGCTTAAGGCCTTCCTTCATCTCTTTACCCTTTCTTCATCTGTTAAAATTCTAGCACTTATTATAACCGCTGCAAAAAGTTTGAATCATATCGCGCGAAATCACACGATCCACGATGAATAAGAAAGTATTCCAATATCGTTGCTTCTGCATTCCAAGAATTTAATTGTGATGAGAACCAATCATAAACTGTGAAGTTTTTATATGAAATAATTCATATTTGTACTGCGGTTGTAGATGAAAGTGAAATGTGATCATCGCAGTAAATTTTCCAATTTAAGCAATTGGAAAGAAGAAGCCTGAAAAAAAATCAGGGCTTCAACGGGATTCGAACCCGTGACCTCCGCGATACCGGTGCGATGCTCTACCAACTGAGCTATGAAGCCACACATTGGGAGCGAGGTCAATTTATTGAGTTCATATCTTCCCGTGCAGTGAAATGATGTGAAGTTTTTATATGAAATAATTCATATTTGTACTGCGGTTGTAGATGAAAGTGAAATGTGATCATCGCAGTAAATTTTCCAATTTAAGCAATTGGAAAGAAGAAGCCTGAAACAACATTCACTGCACGGGAAGATATGAACTCAATAAATTGACCTCGCTCCCAATGTGTGGCTTCATAGCTCAGCTGGTAGAGCATCGCACCGGTATCGCGGAGGTCACGGGTTCGAATCCCGTTGAAGCCCTGATTTTTTTCAGGCTTCTTCTTTCCAATTGCTTAAATTGGAAAATTTACTGCGATGATCACATTTCACTTTCAATCATAAACTGGTAGTAATATAACGGTTGACCGATAGCTTGAGTATACAATGAAACCCCTTTTGTTCGATAGGTAGATGTCTCTTTCACGGCTGGTTGGTCAAGTTTGAGTTCCGGTATTCAACAGAAAGAGGAATTTTCTTTAACGAAAGATTATAAAAACCAACGCTTGTCCTTCAATCAGCAAAGTTGTTGTCAGTAGATGTACACAGAGGAGACCAAGGGTTGGTAAAATATTTGAAAAATTCTGCGCGTATGTTGTCTGTGCTCGACTAAGGCCGGCGACACACCTGAAGATCACGGTGATCAAATCCGCCGCGATCGGCGAAAATTGCATCCGCAAAAAACTTACTCTTCCCTCGTATCAACATCATCTTGATCAACTTCTGATAAAACTGCGGCGATCTCTCTGCAAAATCGTTGTTTTTGGACGTCGAAACAACCTTTCGCCATACATTTCTTACGAGCGAGTTGCAAAGTTTGCTCAGCGGCAATCCAAGAAATCTTTACGCAAACATCAGGATCCGATTACTGGCGACTCTTTCACTGCATTCTGAATCATGTGATCATGAAATCTGTACAAAATTCCAAGTGTTGTTCTACCGTTCTGTGACTCACCTTTCTTGTGAGCGGGAGCCTAGGGAAAGGCTAATATACTAGTTAGTTGGGGTTTGTAGCTGCCTAAAGAGCTAACTGCTGCGGGCCATTGTGGTTCAAGTAAAGATCTCAACAGTTCATTTTGTTTGTTTTTTTTTTTTAATAGATTATGGACAGATACAAGGGACTTATTAGACTGGGTCAACCATTTCCAGATGAACCTGAGGTATACAAAAGTGTGTGTGTGTGTGTGTGTGTGTGGGGGGGGGGGGGGGGTGGGGTGGGGTACCATTTCATTCTTCTTAACTTTGTAAAGAGCAAGCTGGCAAAAATGGTTCGTAGGTTGGATTTCCACTGCTCTTTTTCTCTCCTAGTGCTTACAATCATTCGCTTTTTGTCCGCTGATTCATTTCTGGTTTAAGGGGCTTGTGGCTTTATACGGAATGTACATACCATTCCTGTAGCAAACCGGCACTGTCTTTTGGCCCATGTAGAGATCTTAACAATTTTTTTTTTGCTTTTTGGCGGCAGTCTGATTGCCAGGTTGATCGTGAAGATCGCGAGGAATACAAAAACGGAGAAGTACCGAAATCGTGCACCTTCGAAAACGACACCCAGTATGAAGTGGAGATAACTGATAAGAATGGGACTCGCGTCTTGAAGCCTGGTAAATTAACAACAAACTGCAACATCTCTAACTCCCACGAGATTCTTGTCCTAAAGGTACCGAAGAAAGACATGAAGATCGACTTCCCCTCGAGCAGATTTAATAACTCCACGTACAAAATCAGTCAGATCTTTGCAAATCAAATGAAGAAGAATTAATTCAAGCATCGGTGAACTGGGGTCAGTGCACGTCACCAAGAAACATTACTTTGACTATTTATAATCACGAATTAGTGAAAGAAAAGGCTTTTTTCATTATTGATTTATTGAAACCTCAATGGGTGTGATATGTGCGAATTAGTTAAAAAAGCAAGAGTGAAGATTAATGAACCTATTTTTCTTATTTCATCACAATCACTTTCATTAACCTTTTAAATTAATTAAACCCTAAGAGTGATCAGCACCTAATTTCTCCTTACAATAATACTGCTGAATCACTGACTGAGATCATGAGAATAAAGGAAATGCCTGACAACCTAAGAAGCTTTGATCTCCATATGAATTCTCCTTGTCAGAATCAAAAGAAACATGTAGAGAAGAGTATGGAGAATATGGAAACTGATGTTAGAGTGTAAAGGGTTAAACGAGTACCTTAATGAATATAATCGATTTAGTGCCCAGGGCGCTTATTTACTTTTTGGGATCAATATCAGTATCTGAGCAACGGCCCACCTACCCCTCCCCTAACCCACTCTATCATAGAGCAAGATTTCTATAAAACGAATAAAAAGGGAAGATAAGAAAAATGACGAATATTCCGCGCTCTGTCTCCATAGTATTTAAATATTAATTTATTAAAACCCTCAAGTAGAACCGACGAACTGTCGGTTCAGTCTACAGCTCTTTGGTTCCCAGTCACCTCGCTACTGTTTCGGTCTTTGACAAACGTTTCAGAGTATCATTGGAAAGAGAGAACTCAGAGTCCCAAGTAATGTGAGATTGCAATCGCTTTCATCTACATCTTTTAGTAACGAGCCTAGAAACATAGCCACAACGTCATGGCTAACCAGAAACACAACTAAAGCAACTCGCGAGTTACCTGGCTTCCACTGATTTGGTTCGTTCGTTGCCGTCTATTATTGATTCAGAAACATAGTGACATCATCGTAATCAATTACTTAAAAAAATTAAACCATTCTTAGCTGGATCTGCATCGATTTGGTTCTCTTTCCCCTCTCCATTCCTCGAGTGCAGAACCCGCACATAACCAATCGACCATCGAAAAAAACATCCTCTCCTCTTCAAAATTATGCTACACCTACTTACTAGATACTGCCACAAAAACTGTCTCAGAACTTAATCAGACTTTGGAGCTCGGTAGATTGCGTCAAGCGGACGCAGGCAATAACTCTTAAAAGCCGATGAAAAATTGAAGCCGCAATTAATGTCAAGTTATACTTGGTGTAGTTTCATGCCGGAGCGGATGTTATTTCGATTACCTGTGTGTGACTTGTTCCAAGAAAGTAAAGAATTTCCGTCCTGTCATTTTTCATGCAGATTCCTCATTCCTCGTGTGCCGAACTTAACCTATAAAAAAAACATCCGCTCCTCTTCAAAATGATAATTCACTTACCTTGTATTCTTCACCTGAAACATTACCATTTAAATGGTCTAAGAACCTATGCGTAGTAGTTAAAAGTAGTGTGAGTTAGTCCCCCTCAAAATAAATAAATTATTGAATAAACGAATTTTAAATAGAGAAATGAAACTGCAGCAAGAAAGGGGCAGCCGATCATTGTGTGACGCATTTCCGGTAAATTATGTTAAATTACAAAAGTACAGGAAGTTAGTATGGAATATCACGCGATAACTTCCTACCCCAATCCAGCTTAAGGCCTTTCTTCATCTCTTTACCCCAGTCTTCATTTGTTAACATTCTAGCAGTTATTATAACCGCTGCGAAAAGATTGAATCCTATCGCGCGAAATCACGCGATTCGCGATGAATAAGAAAGTATTCTAATATCGTTGCTTCTGCCTTCTAAGAGTTTAATTGTAATAAGAACGAATCGAAAACCGGTAATAACATGACGGTTGACCGATAGCTTGAGTATATAAAAACCCCTTTTGTTCGATATGTAGACGTTTCTTTCACGGCTGGTTGGTCAAGTTTGAGTTCCGGTGTTCAACAGAGTTAGGAATTTTCCTTAACGAAAGATTATAAAAACCTGCGCTCGTCCTACAATAAGCAAAGTTGTTGTCAGTAGACGTACACTGAGGAGACCAAAGATTGGTAAGATATTTGACAAATTACACCACCCTCCACTCTTTTTTTATGAGAACATCGTGTTTCAAGAACGATGACGCAGAAATTGTTCTAGATGTAAAGAATATGATAAGGACTTACTCAGACTACCCTGACCGAGACTAAGGCCGGCGACACACCTGGAGATTATATTCGCCGATCACGGTGATCAAATCCGGCGCGATTGGCGAAAATTACAATCGCAGTAAAAACTTAATCTTCCCTCGTATCAGCATTATCTGATCAACTTCTGATAAAACTATGGCAAAAGAGCGTAGTAGAAAAGTTGAAGTCCAAGTAAAGATCTCAACAGTTCATTTTGTTTTTTTTTCATAGAATATGGACAAAAAGAAGGTGAGGTATTTATTGAGGTAGTTATTGGGAATTTGACTGTATTTTTACTTCGTCAGAGCGGTCGTAAATATTCCTATACAAACTCTTACATTTTTGCCATGACTCTTATTTCGCAAGATGACCATCTCACAGCTGGGAGCTTGGCCTGCCTGTGTTCAATGTAGCTTTTGTCCGCTGATTAATTACTGGTATAAGGGGCTTGTGGCTGTATGCGGAACGTACCATTCCTGTAGCAAACCGGCACTTTTAGTCTACGTAGAGATCTTAACATTTTTTTCGGTTTGCTTCTCAGCAGCTTCGATGCATTATTGCCGATCGCGTGGAATACGGAGGCGGAACAGAACCGAAATGGTGCACCTTCGAAAACGACACCAAGTATTCAGTGATGATTACTGATAAGAATGGGACTCGAGCCTTGGATCCTGGAAAATCAACAACAAACTACGACATTCCTGCTGGCTCCCATATGATTCTTGTCCTGAAGCTACCGAAGGAAGACAAGAAGATCGACTTCCCCTCGAGCAGATTTAATAACTCTATGCAGAAAATCAGTCAGATCTTTGCAAACCAAATGAAGAAGAATTAATTCAAGCAGTAGTGAACTGTGGTCACTGCATGCCACCAAGAAACATTACTTTGACTATTTATAATCACGAATTAGTGAAAGAAAAGGCTTTTTTCATTGTTGATTTATTGAAACCTCAATGGGTGTGATATGTGCGAATCAGTTAACAAAGCAAGAGTGAAGATAATGGACCTATTTTTCTTATTTTATCCCAATCACTTTCATGAACACTTTAAACCCAAGAGTAACCAGCACTTAATTTCTCCTTACAATAATACTGCTGAAGATTAATGAACCTATTTTTCTTATTTCATCCCAATCACTTTCATTAACCTTTTAAATTAATTAAACTCTAAGAGTGATCAGCACCTAATTTCTCCTTACAATAATACTGCTGAATCACTGACTGAGATCATGAGAATAAAGGAAATGCCTGACAACCTAAGAAAGAAGCTTTGATCTCCATATGAATTCTCCTTGTCAGTACCAAAAGAAACATGTAGAGAAGAGTATGGAGAATATGGAAACTGATGTTAGAGTGTAAAGGGTTAAACGAGTACCTTAATGAATATAATCGATTTAGTGCCCAGGGCGCTTATTTACTTTTTCACCTCGAGGGAGGGCAGTAATTTTAAACAGGCGCTTTATACTAAGGACAGGGCGCTTACCTATTTTTTGAGAAACAGCAGAATGTGCCAAAAAAAACTTCGATGTTTTATTTGAAAAGGACCAAGAAGACTGGAAACAAACTTGTTGTCATTAAATCCTTCATGACTAGAGCAACCAGCCAGGCAATCGTCGAAAAATTTTAAGACAACATCATTCGTCTGAAGGGATTAACTGTTTATTTACATGGAGATCATAGTTTTGCGACGTACAACACTGTTTTATAATTAGGCCTTAGACGCGCAATGAAAAGAAGATGAACCACGGTTGATCCTAATGTTCCAGTACTATAACATTAACATCACTGAAACAGAATAGGGACACTTATTGGAACAGGGGCGCTTATTAACCAAAAAACAAATTCGAGGGGGGTACTTATTAGAGAGGGCGCTTATTGGTACCAGGGCACTAAACCGAATCAGTAGGATAAACAAGTAAATAAATAATAAAAAAAAAAAAAAAAAAAAAAACTGACACTAAATCAGGTGTTGATTTATTTCATTTTATTGTAACGTCACTCATATATATAGGTAGCCTTCCACGGCGATAGATTTAAGTGTTGATCAGTTCGAGGATTTAAATTTGTTTTCGCAAACTATAATACCTATTTGGTAAAAAAATCATTAACATAAATCTGAGTTTAAAAACCAAAAATTTTAACGATGAATAAACTAACGTGTTTTATCAATATGACTCGAACTTTTCGTTACGTTCAACTTTGGCCATGTTTCAGTCCTTATCAAAAGTTCGGGTATAATCAGTGAGCAATTTCAAAACAACACAGCCATCAAGCGTAGGGGAACGTAGGGGCATGCGCGGGGGTTCAATTTTGGCCTCTCGCGCACCAATTTCCGTCCGCGCAAAATTTGAAAGGAAAGCATCCCACACAACCACTTTCCTGCAAGGTAAGTGAAAGACAATTGAACGTTCATATAGATCTCTAAAAGGAAAAAAAAGTTGGGGAAAGGAAAACTAAGAGAACTAACAAACTCAAAGCTTATTCAGGTATGGGTTGTTGATCTGCCATTCTGTTTTGAGCTTTACTGTACACATGGGAAATCATTTTAATCGTAAATAATCTCGCTTGTAGAGAGCGACCCTCCTACTTACACTAATATTGTATTTACATCTCAATTTTTTTCATAATTTTTAAAGGCAAATTTGGAAGTAATATTATCGAAAGACACTTCTCCGACTATTCCCGATGATCCTTTGCCATGTCGCTTTCATTCGGTCAAAAATTACAATATTCTTGAAGATTGATAAAATGAAACAATTCTTAGTGGCTGACGATCTTTACCGTTCAATAAGATCTAATTTAATTTGATAAAACACGTATGGATAATACTCCTGATGCGCAAGGCTGAGACCTGGGATCTCAAGACTCTGTAAAACAAGACACAAATGTTTTATGAGTAGGGTTATCAACTGAGTTGATCACGTAAATTCGCCAACGTTAGAGTTTCAAAGCTGACGTTTCGAGCGTTAGCCCTTCGTCTTCGTCTTCGCTCTGACCAAGGGCTGACGCTCGAAACGTCAGCTTTAAAACTTTGAAACGGCGGCCAATTTACGTTATCAACTCAGTTAATCATACTAAATTACCTTGTTATACTTTCCTGCCAACGTAGCAGCACAGTTTCTTTAGAAACTACCCTCTTCATTCGTTTATGAGTGGGGTTAGCTTGCCAGCTGGCTCTCTTTATTAGCGCATTTCTTCACTCACGGGAAGATTTGAGACGAGCCGGGGAGAGGTTTGCTGGGGTCTGCACCTAGCAATGCTCTCGCCGGCTCGCTTTCTTCAAGGAATCGGACTTTCTTTCGGGCTAAGAAACGCTCGTGTTGCAGCGCTGACGTGAGCTTGTTCCCAGGTTATGAGTGGGTATAAGACATGGTGTCTAGGTGCTACCGCACTGACCTCTGAAGCAAAAGGTTCGAGTGGGAGTACTGAAAAGATTGTTGCGCTGGACATTGTACTCTTATAGAGCCACCATCTACCCAGGAGTGCAAATGGCATCAGTAAGCTCTCAGGAAAACATAACGGACTACTGTGGGATAACCTGCAATGGACTGGGATCCTATCCGAGAGGAGAAGCAATTGCACAACAACAAGTTGCCTCAACCTGGGTGAGGTTAAGATTGGGTCCAATTGAGAGTGCAACGATAAGGTATGATAAGACAAACACGTGATCGTACATACATTGGCGTCATACATGCTGGAACTGAATCCTTGGTTATCAAGATGTTGATAACATGTGTCCAACATATCCTTTATCTTCTTATATGTCTTCTTTGATGGCTGTTAGAACAACAACAACAACAAAAGAAATAAAAGGCAAACTGGAATCAAGACTATTGAATGAAGGGAAAAGTTTCACGAGCGGGCTCCAAGAAAACACAAATCTGAGTCTGATCGTAGGTAATAAGCGAGTCTTATTGTAGCTTGGTGAATAAGTCAGTGTTGAAAGTGTTATGGGCCACGGTTGGCATTACAGAAGAAGGAAGAAATGTTGGTCTACAAAACATCAAAACATTGCAAATCGCCGTGAAAGACCCCTCTTTCGCTAAAAAAAAAAGCTTGCGCATTTCGGAATAATACGCTTGATTCGAACAAACTTTACCTGTAGTAACATAGCCTGGAAGTTCACGGGCAAACCATATCTGAAAACCAGTGGAAGAAAATGGATTAAATTAGGGTTACTGTTCAAACTGCAGTTGACAATTTACCAACATCGGTTCTCTAACTTGTGTTACAGGGGCCTCTGGTGCACTCTCTCAACTGGCATCTGAACTGACCAAAGAGTAATTTCTCCTCACAATGGTTAAGGTCTATCAGGCAGACATGCGACAGGTATTGAATGAAATTATAACAAAAGGATGTTGTCTGATTAAACACCAGATTCTCACAACCAATATTGTAAGAGATTTATGGCAGTAAGTGGAGAGAATTAATACTGAAATATTGTAAGTGATAGGCATTCACAGCCAAGCTAGGCGGGAAAATCAGCCAAGAAGTCTCAAATTGAATTATCCTTTGTTAAGTGATTCAGTACTTGGTTCGGCTCTTGAAGAGTTCTGTATCCCGGTTGGGTCTCAGTGACGAATCAAGAATTTCATGGCGATAGGAACAACCTGCAAGGCAGACTGTACTATATATCATTTTTAGCTCACCTTAAAACTGACTCCACAAACACACGAAGGGCCTGCGATAAAGACAAGCATGTATGATTGTATTAGTTTTCGTTTTGCGACAATCAATTGATCTGGGCTCTAACCGTTGCTGTCTAACTTTACGAGTTACTTCACCGTAATGAAAATTCGTAGCAAAGCCCATACCTTAACGTGAATCCACGCAATGAAAGAGTCACTGAAGTTAACTCTGAGCCACCTCACAAGCGGACCCTAGGAATGTGAATAAAATAATCAATATAATAAATGATACATTTACCACTACGCAAAAAAGTACTGTCTGTTCAAGAACAATCGTTGGTCGCCTGATTCACTCACAATCTCTCCCTAACGAATCAGAGTAAAAAAAGAACTCCTTAAACTCATCACGTGCGAGGACAGACCCAATTGTTTCTACATGCGCTTGTCTTCCCACGCTTGGTGCCGCCCGCCGCACGTCTTCTTTTCGGATTCTGATTGGTTAATGAGTAAGCATTTAGTGGTGTCTTTACGCCACGTAACTTACAAACTGCTTCTTCTTGTCTGATTCCAGTTTTGTGATTTCGTTTTTTCCTGCTTCAAGAGCTTGTTCATCATACACAAATTCTCGAACTAAAAATCTAAAGGAACAAAAATTTATGTCAAAATAAATTAACAAACAAACAAAGAGGTTAAACGTAACTTGAAATGTTAAGTTTTAAACGTCCTTAACTCAACGAAAATGGAATTTATTCTAACCGGTAATTAAAATATAACTCTTCTACCACTTCTATTTATTTTCAATCATTTATTCATCAATGAAAAGCATAATGCTCTCAAAACTTATTATTTTCCTTACTGTCATTATTTTCATTATCAAATCTTACAGTCAGTACTATAGACTTTCTCTTTTGAGGAGTTCAACCCAATGTCCTCATCAAGGCTTTAACCCTTTACACCCTAGCATCAGAGTAAATATTTCCCATACTGTTCTCTCTACATTTACTGTGGTACTGACGAGGAGAATTTTTTTAACAATTAAGAGCTCCTTCAGTTGGTGATCACTTCCTATATTCCCATGACTATGGTGTTTAATTCAGCAGTGATACTGAAAAGAGAAGTAAAATGCCAATCACCTTAACTGAATGTTCAATAGAACCTTGCAACAATAAACCTTTACTTTCACTGTATAATTAATTTTTAAGTACAATAATTTTGAAATAGAACAATTTAATCATCAACTAATGAATTGTACTTTTTGTCTCTTGCATGAAGTTTAAATTCATCTACAACTTTCTTGAACAGAGTGACAGTGTACAGCCCATGATCATTGTCTTCATAAACCTGCCTAAAAACCAATGAAGAAAAAAACAAAACTAAACCAAGGTCAATTAAAAAAAACCTGAGTACTTTTGGTACTATGAGAAGTGTTGAAAGTGTGCCTAGTTTCCCAGCCCCTTGTCTGTGTAGTGTTCTCAAACTTTTGCAAACTCGGAGAGAAACTCAAAATGGCTGAATGCTTTTAAACTAAAAAAGGTTATTGAATTTTTTTTGCATAATAACATGGATTATCAAACACTGTGTCTATGTTACCTGCATTGGACTTTGGCTTTGGCAGATAACTCAGACCTAGGTATTGATAATTCATGACAGCATGGTCAACCTCAACCAATAATTGCTTATCATTCCCAAACATATGCAAAATTTCTCATCACAAAGTGACTAGGAGTGAACCTTCTTGAATCAAGACATCCTTAATCACAGCTGAATTTGAGATTGTTGAGTTTGATACCATATATGTACATCTTTGCAGAAACAGACAGTAGTTAATCTGAACACCATACTTTATAATTAGTGACAGTTATCAGACTCACTTTGAGGATTCCGGAACAACCATATCTGTAATTTTCCAATAAACTCTCTCCCATTCAGAGGTAAGGGCCCTTGGATAAAAATCAAACCATAATTATTTAGCCTACAGTAATTCAAGACTGTGACTGAAAATTTATGTGATGTGCATGTACTTCCTTTCACATACAATATAAAATAATTATTTCTTAAAAACCAAGACAATATAACATACTTGGGAACAACCACTAACTGTGTGGTAAGATATTCTGAGTCCAAAACAAAATCTTCCTTCTTCACCAAGTCACCTAAATTTCTTGTTAACAAGCTTCCCCTATCAAGAGATAAAAATATCTTTTGTTAATTCAGTAAAAACATTTATGATTTGATGTTTTCTAAAGCATGATTTTTTTCTTTTCTCAGGACCGAGTAAGGGAAAACCTGCTAGCAAATGGGCGTAAGTATGAAAGTTGTACTTGTATAGATAGTTGCTGTGTGGATATAGATTTAGTTGTTGCGTCCTTTTTGATTTGGTTCTGTGACTAGTTTGTCTGTTTCTTTTCTACTTCAATTAACAGATGTTGAATGATTTAAATTCATTATCTTGATTGAAAGGTCAAAGTAACAAACACTATACTGTATAATTTTGAACAGCTCCATCTAAAGAAAGGGGTGTGTGTGTGTGTGTGTTGGGGGAAGACAAGGAAATGTTTTGCTGGAAGATACATGTATTTTTATGCATACAATAGTCCACAAACTATGGCAACTTCATTATTAGAAATTTACATAAAGAGCAAATTCACTCTTATACGTGCATTATGCCTAAGATCTTTAACACTCCATGCTGGCCCCATTCCAAACAGAAGCCATTAAGATCATGTCATGAAGAAAACTATCAGTTATGGGTTGATTTATTCAAAGCTTCCATGATCCCACCCCAAGCATTTCAACTTTTGAAGATTGGTTTTTCCATATTCCTGCACCCTGAGGCCAAAATTGCACTACCCAAGTGCCAGATTTGATTGTCCATTTTTTGTAAAAGACAACATCAGCTACGATAACCATGACTTTCCAATAGACCTTTTCTTCTGAGCCATTTGCTTTCAAAGTGAACTTTTCATCCCTAAACACCTCCATGTTTATTCTGCTGGACCTACTTGACAGTTATGGTTCAAATTTCCCCCAACCCCCAAACTGTACCTGTCCTGATGAACAGAACATGTAATACCTACAATTGTAACAGGAGGATGAGCTTAATTCTTAATTCTTCCACACTTACGTAGCTTTTCTTTCCAGTGAAGCCAAGGTTCCACGGATGGCATTGTAAGCAGATGCTTTGCTCTTCAGGTCATGTTCAATCTGTGTTATTTGCTGCAGTTTGTTAAATAACATTATAAACAATTAATTCAAAAGCAAAATAATTATTTGTCAGCAAAATCAAGATGAGCTCACTAAGAAGCTAACTGTCTTTGTATCTTTCAGTTGACAAGCTTGGGAGCAGGGAAGCTCACAAAGTGGAGAGAAAGGCAGGTGAAAATACAATTTTTACTTATATTAAAGGTTTTTTCCTTAGTTTGTCTTTTACCACTGGTAACTCTAAAACAATTGGTATTTGACCCAAAAACTGTTGAACCCACTGATCTCAAAGAGACACTAGTTCTTATTCCTCTTACTTTGTACAATTTCATCACTGAATCAAACATAAGGTCACAAGAATAAAGGAAATGAGGGAAGGAGAAAACACAAATTCTCCTTGTCATCACCTTAAGAAATGTATAGAGAACAGTATGGAGAATATGCTTACTGATGTTAGGGTGTTAAAGGTTGACAAACCTTGCTTATAATCTCTGTTAAGTTCCTCAGTGATTGTTTGGTGGGGTATTTTGCAGTATCCCACTGGAACTTTGTTACAAAGTTAGACAGGTCCTCTGCCAAAATGAAAACAACTTATTGAGTCAGTCTAAAATATAGCAGTGCGCAGTCTACAATGTGATAATGAAAAATCAATATTAACAATAATCTTGATTTCATTGTCAAGGTGCTTTCACATAAGATTGTGAAAAGGTAAAATACAATTAAACTACACTTGAAAACAACTTGTTGATGATAAAGAAGAAATGGAAAGAGACAAGCTTGAACCAGACCATGTCAAGGTTCTGAGCTTGTATAATTCATACACTCTATTTGATGGTTTGATGTACAGTTGAGTATCCTACGCACAGATATTTTGCCTGTATCTCATGTAACTACACCATTACAAAATTCTATGAAATACATGTGCATCATATTTTGACCAGGGATGATAAAAATATCAAGTGAGGATTTGTTTGTTACTTTGACCTTTTAATCAAGATAATGAATTTACATCATTCATCTGTTAATTGAAGTATAAAAGAAACAGACAAACCAGTCACAGAACCAAATCAAAAAGGACACAACAACTAAATCTATATCCACACAGCAACTATCTATACAAGTATAACTTTCATACTTACGCCCATTTGCAAGCAGGTTTTCCCTTACTCGGTCCTGAGGAAAGAAAAAAATCATGCTTTAGAAAACATCAAATCATTTCCATTTGATGTTATTTTTTTTTTTTATCTTAACAATACAAGAGAGGTAATTAACCCTTTAACTCCCAAGATCTGATTGTCAATTCTCCCCTCTAGCTATTACACATTTCCTTGTGGCTTGATTATGAGAATTAGGTGTTCAATCAAAGTAATAAATTCTATCTGATGAGTTTGAGTGTTCTCATGACCTGTTTGCTGTGTAATGTATCAATACTATAGGGAGAATTTACATGGTAATCACTTCTGGGAGTTAAAGGATTAATAGCAAGATACCATTCCATAATAATGTTGAGTTCATTCATTAAATTGACCAGAACATTTTGTTAATACTATTTTTGAACTTCTTGTCCTTTGAAGTTATAGTAATTTTAGTCTCAAAGACCCTGGAATTTTTCAATGGAAAGTGGTATCACCTGACTAGCACCATGTGATTTTAATAACAGTAGCTAGTTAAGCATTGAAATAATTTTTCATAAAAAACAAAGCAAAGAAGAAAAAAAAAATATTACTGGCAGCCAAAATTTTAAGGGTTTACTCTATCTATATGGGAAGAACAATGGTGTACTAACTAATTACATGTACTAACTTTCAGAAGTCATAATGTGGCTATTTGTCATCATGAATAAAGCTTGTTGTTTGGGAAAGTGGTGAAGATAAAAGTTAAAGTATACATCTTTATATATGTACCTGATGCTCTTCTAGTACATCACCCATATAGTGTGCTAACTTGCGCGTCACACTACAAATAACAAAATGATTCAGTGACACTGGATACTGGACAGCATGATATCAAATCACATTTTCTGAATATATTTGTATCTCATTTTTGTCACTTTCTTCTACAGAATCAAACACTTTGCCTCTTTCTCCCTAGTTTCCTGAAATGTTAATCTTTTTGGCTACCAAATTGTTTCTTGTGGCCATTGCATGATTTCAGTTGTCAAATAGCGACTTTGAAATAGTTGAGCTGATGTAGAGTGCTGATGTGTCTGTAGAGCAATCATAAAATCAAACTCATACCTTTCAACAAAACCATCCAGTTTTCCTAAATCATCTGATAACCCCACAAGTGTATCCAAAGTTCCAACCTGGCAAAAGAGGGATAGGAATTGATGTCCCTCCCCAAACAAAAAAATTCACCATAACAAAATAGTTATAATAACTTTGATAATGTCTTGATGCGAGCTGGGTACGACACTGGTATGTTATGGATCTAACTCCACTTAAAACTGGGAAATGGTTGTTTAACTTTTAAATTAAATTTCCTTGATAATGTTTTTCAGCAAATTGATAAAATTAGGCTAATGTTGCCAGCTAAAGAAAGGCAGACTAGCCAGTAATTCTGGCCAGCTTACAGTTTTCACTGGTAGCTCTGACTGATACATTAAGCAAATTATGCTCAATGAGTACTAAAAATTATAATGATATCAATAAGCAAGGTATGAACAGATTATAAATTATAGACTTAGGGTTACTGTCAAAAATCCTATGTGTATATGAGCTAATTAAAAGAATTCATGGAAAACTATACATCAATGTAAAGCTTATAAAGTATACATTGGGAAAATAACAAAAGTTTTCACAGATTTTGTATTGGAAAGTATGCACAAGCCTTTAAGGACAAAACTAACTGTGTTTGCTTCACTGAATTGCCAGCCTCTGCGTTACCACAGACATCCAAACAAACTAGACTCTAGCACTCAGGCCTTTTCTCTGTTCCTACTGATTCCTGAGAAAATCTATTTTTCTTGCAACAAATTAAACTTTGATGTTCACTCTAATTAAAGAGCAAGAAAATGACATTTTGAAAATTTTGACCAGATTTTGTTAAAATTCCAAAGGTAAAATGCAAACCACTTTGCTATGCACATAGTACAGTGGAGTAGAAGCAAACAGTTAAGGATAAAGAAAACCATGACAAAACTATCGATTACCTTAAGGACTACTGTTATAACTTGTTTCTCCATAGAAACCAACCAATTTAGTGACAGAGTATAGGGTGAGAACCTGGACAACTCCACAGGTGTTACCATTACAAGTGTTTCCAAATTTAAGTGTGATGTAATAATTATGAAAATATTGGTTTTTTTGTGTTGAGGCATTATAATTAAACCTCTGAACCAATTGAAGCAAGATTTCTGTTTCACTCCTAAATTACTTTATGCATATTATTCTGTCACCCTTTTTTTCAGTTTGCGACTGCTGTTGTCTATAGGATCGAACCAAGAAAGTCCTACAGTTCAGTAAGTTGTCATCCAGTAATAGAAGATAAAACAAGTACGAGTTATTGAGTTTCAAGATGAATACATGACTACACAAAACCAAGTTTATTATAAAACAGACATTGCTATAAGACAGAGAAGACGCCTGATCAATTAAAATTTATTTGAAGGGAGGAACTTACATAGCAAAACTTTACATGTAGAAAAAGAATCGCGATCGCCAATAAAAGAATCCTTAATAAATATGCGACTAAAGACTAGAAAGCCTTCATTACCAGTCAGAAAAACTGAAGATTTACAATATATAAGCATACTCGCTGCAATTGTGGCTTCTTTTCGACGAATTTTTCAATGCAATCAGCGAGATCAGATCATCACGATCATACCTTGAGCTCTGGAAGCTGAAGAGAAAACACTGGCGTAAGTCCAGTCATTCTGCTTTTCAGGTTTGTGTAAGTCTGCTGTGGGGTTTTATCACCCGGAGCAGAAATCAACCAATACTCTGCCATCCTGTAGACCAATCTTGTCCAAATCTAGGCAAGAAAATCAAGCATACACGTATTTCAGAGAGCAATTCCCTTGCTTCCCTCTAGCACAAGTTGTAGCAGAATTGAGAAGGTTCGCGCATGACTGTCATTTTCTTGAACGCTGGCTCGTATTTTATTTGATTTATGACGACTTTCTGAAATTCGATCGATTAATGATTTCAATTTGCCTTTATATGGTAAGAGTAAAATATTACATAGTGAAGAGACTTCCGCTGAATGAGGAAAGTAAAAGGACTCCATCCCCCCTCAATGGCTGCCAAGGGTCTTTCCCACTTTTTCCAGAAGGATAAGGTAATTTTTTGTTATTTGCACCATCTCATGTCATTTCAAATTGAGTTGAAAGTTCGTTAAGTTTCCGCCTCCTTGATATTACAAGTGTTTGTTTTGCTTCTGTGGGACGATTTTGCAGTAATAGTGAGAGATCGTGTAGATCGGACTCATTTCGTTCTCGTGCTTACATCTTGTTTAATCAATCATTTTTATCTTTTAGACGTTCCGTCCCAAAAGAAAACTTGAAGAAGGAACATTACGTTATGAACTTCACAAACAATCCAAGGTTCGTTGATATTGAAACTGAACATACCATGTAGTTTGACTCTGCCGTCATGTTTATTTTAGTGAACCTTCGAAAATGCTGAAGCTGTTGCGTTAAGTATAACTAAACATGTTTGTCTTTGAAAGGCTTCATTGCACTCTGGAATCAATTTGAAAGAATGCGTGAAACTCCCAGATGATGAAGATTTGAACGACTGGGTTGCTGTTCACAGTAAGTTTATAATTATCGCGTTACGGGTTTTTTATCAAACTTTCACATCTTGTTTAAACAATCCTCCTGAGATAATGCTCTTCATTTAAGATAATGCTTGATAAACTTCATCTTCAGATACCAAACTTAATCTGATTGCGGATGTACGTGTGCTGTGGTTGAAGTTAATTCAGTGGAACCGACTCTTTCTAATCAGCACATTAGGATACAGTTGCTGTGATTATTTTTTCACTTTTAAAAAAAAAATGTTTTCCTCCTCTTTTCTTAACTTTCCTTATTTTTTCTATGATTGCTGTACTTCTTGACGAATGTAACATGGTAGTAGGTTCTTTCTTCAATGCTTTGATTGGACACAGCACAAGTGCAAAACTGTTAAGAGGCCGAATCAAGGTTATGATGGTTGAGGAGAGCTGGTCGTACTTTCAACAATTATGCATGTTTGAAAAACATCTGCCATGCAATATCATCAAAAATCACAAATCACCTCACAATCTGAATCTACTCAAAATTGGGCATGTTAGTTGGTGATGGTTTTTCAGTTTGATCCAAGCTCAGATACAGTGCAGTGTAGTTTCTTTGTCAGCAACTGTCATGGGAAAAAATAGACAGCCAAAATTGTGGTAATAATTGTATCATTTTGAAGTAGAAAATGAGGAATAAAGATAATAGATATGGGGAAAAACTGAAAACATGGCTTCTGTAAGCAAGAGATGGTATCCAAATGTTTTATTGAAGAAGACCATTTTTTTTCACTGAGTAATGGTGGCAAAGTCAGGAAAAATTTAGGAGAGCAAGATATTCAAATAGCAAGCTTCATAAATAAATTTGGGAGAAGGCTAAGCACCATTTAGCTGCATTTGTTTAGTGCATTTCATTATTTCAGCAAACTATATCATCATAATCTGCAACTGTGTTGCATCTATTGCAAAACATGATATTTAAAAAAAATATGATATTTCAAAAAAAGAAAATTGTGCCATAATTACGTGGTAATGATAGTTTGCCACTCCAAATTAAAATTCATGATATTCTAATGATATTAGAATATGGTGAATTTTAATTCGGAGTGAAAAACTATCATTACCATGTAATTATGGCATAATCTTCTTTTCTTTTTTTACACAGTTGTAGATTTCTTTAATCGCATTAACTTGATTTATGGAGCAATTTCTGAAGTCTGCACTGATGAGAGTTGTCCAACCATGTCTGGAGGAAAAAGGTGCATAGTGTACTGTATTTAAAAAAATACTGTGGTCTGCTTAGGTCTTCCATAGCAATTACCCTATGACTTTCAAGACCTGATTCATATTTTCTTGTAAATCAGGCACAAAAAATTGATGTTAGATCAAAATAACAACTTTTACATGATAAATGTAAGTATTCTCATCACTCACCTTTTTTGCTGGACACTGCATTGATATTATAGGGAGAAGTTACATGTTAATCTCATCTGGAAGTTGAAGGGTGAATATTTTCTTTTCCTCCAGGTATGAGTACCATTGGTGTGATGGAGACAAATATAAAAAACCAACTTCAGTTCCAGCACAGGAGGTACATGTATTTGTGTTACCAATTGCATTGTATTTACTTAAACTTGAGGTGCTTGGACAATGAAAACCAATCAGAGTGTAGAACTAAAATAATATATTCCAACAGTACAAATTGACCATCAGTGGAAAGTTTTGGTCTGAAACATTGAAATCTCCCTGCACATAATGACTAGTGATAGTGCCACAATTACAGTGTTGGTGAGCTACCATGTTTAACCCCAGATATCCTAAAATTGAGAACTTGCACACTGATATAAGGTTGTGAATGGTTAAATTTTTTTTTGAAATCCTAGTCACTTTTTCAAACCCAGCATTGATGAGAAGTTTCTATACATGTTGATTAATTGTGTTATACATTTTTGTTTGTTTTTTGTTCAGTATATCTCCTTGCTGATGGATTGGGTGGAGAGCCAAATTAACAATGAGGATATATTCCCAATTGATAAAGGTACAGCAACAGACCATTTGCTTGTTGCAATGTTTGTCCTGCAGAAATAATAATAAAGATGTGATCATAGGCAGTGGATAAACAATCCTCCAATCTTGGCTACCAAATTAGCATTTGCTCATCCACTCTGACAAAGGGAAAATGCTCGAAACATTAGCTTTGAAACTCCTTACAATGGCTAATTTACATCATCAACTCAGTTGTTAATACCAAATTGCCAAATTAACACACTGCAATTATAGTATTTTTCATTTTGACTGGCTTTACATCTTTATTTCATCTCTGACACCTTTTGACAACAGTGTGTAATTAACAATTGGTTCATACGTTGACATGCATTCATCGAGATATGAAGCACACGGGAAGTTTAGAGAACAAGAAAGATGCGTAAGAGTTGCTGGAGGCATAGCTGAGAGCAACTCTAGCTTCTTAAGTGCTCTTCAAACTTCCCAAGTGCTTCATATCTTGATGAACACACAGCTGACGTATTCACTAATTGTTTTATAACATTTTCAACCTGATGGAAAATGTTTTTTCTTGAGGGATTTGTTTGCTGATGTCATGAGCGTGCACAATAGGAATATGAAGCACACTTGTGCAATTGAATTTGATCAGACAAATTTACTAGCTATGTTATAATGTCACTTTGTAAATAGATTTCTGCAAGCAATTTACATGTTTCCTAATGTTGGAAAAATGTCCTCCCTCCTTCAAACCCTTTAGATTAAGAACATTGATAATTGGTTATAACTGAAACTTAACTACTGTAGCTTGATGTTATAAATATATCTACGCCTGAATTTGCCCAAAAGAAATAAGCAAGAGGGTAACACTTAGTTCTCCACAGGTCCCTGGAGGTTTTATACAAGATTCCAGACATTTTTGTCAATTTGATATCCTGTACAGCTTTAAAAAAAATATTCAACTTGTTGCACAGGGGAATGAACAATGCAATTTGCAGACAATGGACAAAAATACATCTAATTTCCAATGCTGTGGTAATTTCAGATGTTCCATTTCCAAAAACATTTCTTCCAACTTCCAAGAAGATCCTTACAAGACTCTTTAGGGTGTTTGTTCATGTTTACATCCATCACTTTGACAAAGTACAATCCTTAGGAGCTGTAAGTACATCCAGTTATCACATTGCACAATAAATATTTAAAGGCCAACTGCATTGAGGGTATCAGTACCTACCATGAAACATGTAACCCAAATATTGGTTTCGCATGCTTCTCCTGTTTTCCTGTCTTTATCCTCCCTCTTGTTTTTTGTTTTTGTTTCCTCCATTTCATAACCTCATCTGTTTTATTTTTGCCTCTGATCTACTTTCATGTTTTGTTCATTTCTCATATTTCATTCCTCTCCTCTTCTGATTTCTCCTCATAACTTTAAATGTGCATCAGACTGTACTTCATAGTCATCCTGCACTCAGTTGTAATTCATTAATAATAATAACAGGGATGTAGATAATAGCTGGAAGCTGGGAAAATTACCTGGCTGTGAACGCGATTTTTCCGGCTGTGAAGCACTACTTCTTTCTCCAAAATATTTTTAAATGTTGTCAGAAGATTGTTATCTATTTATTTCATTTGTTTACACCTTTAAATCTAAGTACAGCATGCCAAAGGCACGCTAGAGTGGGCCCTCGTCCCAAATACCCACCTATCATTGCAAGATTCCCACCTGTTAAAAACTTAAGCTACATCCCTGAATAATAATAATAATATAACATATAATGGTGTTAATAACTGCAACAACATCTATTATAATTAACCAATGAATCAAACACTCTAAATAGTTATTAGTGGTTAAAATCCCCCGGAAAAGAGAGTTGACCAGTTGCCAATTTAAAAAGCACTGCCTAGTACATGTAATAAGGTAGATTGCTGGAACCAGAATCTCCAGATTGCATGTACAGTACCTTAGTTGCTCCATTAACTACCTTTATCAGAATGCTGAAAAGGGCTTGACTATCAAAGTTTTCTTCCAGGAAGCTCACGTAAACCAGTGTTACAAGCATTTCTATTATTTTGTTACTGAGCTTAACCTTGTGGACAGAAAAGAATTGGAGCCTTTGGTAAGTGGACTGTGACTGTTTGTGACACAGCCAACTAGCACCTTAGGGGAATGGGGATGACTCTCATTGAACTTGTTGAGTGATTTGCATCTAATTTCTCCTTATTATATCAAACATTGATTAAAGCCAAAAGAATACAGGAAATGAAGCTCTTGATTGTTACACAAATTCTCCATGTTGGCACCCTAGGAAATGTTAAGCGAACTGTAGGGAGAATATGCATACTGATGTTGGGGGTGTAAAGGGTGAATTCCATCAATTTGAGTGTAGCTCTGGATGGACTGCAATTGTTGAACAGTGTTTCATGAGAAAGATGCTTGACTCTTCCATTACCTTCAATTCTCTTCGCTTATTTTTTGTTCATTTATTTTTTGTTTGCAGAAAGCAATGACTCAGAAGCTGTGTTCCTGACATGAAGGAATATATTTGAGACTATTATTAGTTGTTTGTAAATAGAATACACGTTTCTAAGGTCGCAATGATAATTCCCCACTGTGAAGTATTCGACCTTTTCCAGGCTTCAGTTGGTTAAACGGAGCGAAGTCGTTAAAGACGCGACATAAACGGAAGAGCGAAATGGAGGGAGGCCTAGGTCGGTTCGCGACCCGATCCAAGCTTCCCTCGTTCCTTTACTCCCCCGCTACTATCGTGCCGGTTACCATCAGGCTTTGTGTTACTAACTAAACGGCTGGAACAGGCTATGAAGTATTTAATGAAGTCAAAATTACGCTTTCATATGAAAATGAGCTTTTAATATGCATGCATATTTTCATAGATTGAAAATTATATCATCTTCTATCAATGAATACATTCTTACAAATTTGATAGTCAGTTGTTTATAAGAAAATCTGGATTACGAAGAAACAGTATTAAGCATTAATAAAGATTACCTTGTTACTAATTTTCAGGTGGCAAGAATTAGGTATATCAGCGTATGTTGATTCTTTATGAAAGCTGGAGAAAAGTTTCTAACTATTTTCAGATTTTGTACTTTCATTAAGTGTCGAACTTTCTCAAGGGTGATTCGTTAAATAAAACCTTACTCCACCTCCATTGATTGCTTTAGATAACCGGATATTGTATAATAGTTTTTAAAAGGCTCACTCCGAGATCGGGCACTACTAGTGCATTCGAAGAACCCTTTCTGCGTCAGACTACGAGCCGAGACTGCGAGCTGTTAGGCCTCTACTCTTCCTTTTACGGCGAAGTCCTTCGCACGAGTCAAAACAAAATCGTTAAAAAAAATAATAAAATAGAAAATGATGATACTGCGCCTTGCGAAACTCCCGAGGTGCTTCACTCCCAGAATTCCGCGCAGCGCGCTAACTTAAAAAGGATGGTCCTGAGTTAAGTGGCCGGCATTTACGATCCAATTGGATTTTCAGCGGCGGTTATAATCAGAGTAAAGAGGGACTGCAAAAACCGTGGCAGTTGGGGCTAAACTGGGATTACTCAGTACCACTTCCAGTTCTGGAAACCTGGATTTAACTTTTTCAGGATATTTAAGAGCTAGACAGGGTATCCTTCGAAAGATGTTTCACGGTAGTCAGTGCTGTCGAACCCCCAGTGTTATACGTTCTCATTGACGCATAGCAAGAAGCATGTGGAGCTGCGCCTTCATGCGACTAAAAAAGGGCGTCTGCTCTTGAACAGTTTAGTTCGTCGCAGCAAAGACTAGAGTAGCTCTCCTAAAGCAGCTTACTATACCGTGCTTAGAACTACAAGCAGCTGTTCTTGAAAGCTACTCAGCCAAATCCATGCAGGATAAATCCAAGCTATAGTTTACTCACATGTTTTTGCACTCATAGCCTCATTGCCTCGGCCAGGATCCACAACCCGTTCCGCAACTTTAAAACACTCGTGTCCTTATTAGAGTAAACAGATCCAAACCAGTGGAAACACATCCCCAGCGACGACCTGCAAAGAAGAATTCACCTGAATTCACAATGATCTAGACCACGGAGGCTACCCGTGTCCCAGTGACATGCTTTTGGAAACCGCAAGGTTTATTTCAAGATACAAAGAATCCTCGAAGAAGGGTGGAATTTGTACAGAAAAGAGTCATTTAAATTTCAGACTAGAATTACAGACGATCTAAATAATCAGAAATCAGCATACATTCGTAAGTCTTTCCTCTGGATCTTCCTCTAACTGCTAGAAATGTGGCGAGTGAGAGGTACAACACATCGGCAGGGGGGAGACTGGGCAGAATTGGCATTGCGAGAAACCTGGGTAGAGACATTTGTAAACTGACAAGAAATTAGAGGTTTTTGTAAGTGCCAAAACACGACACTGGATAGCCGAAGGTATGCATTTAAAATGAAACTTTGGTCTCTTTGGCTAATTTTAACCGTATTCTGGCCTCATAGAATTCTTAGGTATGGCTCTGCACAAGCTTCTACTCATACAGTGACGGAGAAGTCTTCTCTTTAGCAGATTTACAAGGTACAACGGACGTGAAAAATGGATTACTCGAACTAATTGGGTTTCGTTAGATTGGGCTCCTCATGGCGTATTCGTTTCAAAAAGGGTGAAATACGCTATCTGGTCTTTGCTGACATGGACAGTTTACTCTTTTTACAAGTTGAACTTAGAAATTCCTAACAATTTCGTCTGTTACATGTGTTCTCGCACCGACAAGGGCATAGGTTCACCTGGCCAATAGAAGATTAAAATCAATGGATGATCTATTTGGTAAAAGTTATGAGCGGCAATTTTTTTTACAGTAGTGTCTAATACCCAGTAGTTTGAGGTGAACTCTCGCTTTCGACTTAAGTGAAATTGAATGATCTACGTGTTTGCCATAGCCAAGAAATAATTAAAATTCATTCCTACCTCAAGAGTTCTTCGATACCGAAATTTTTGGGTTTACGTAGTTGAACAGGAGATCGGTATTCGTTTGACTAAGCGTTTGAGATGTATAATTGACAGAAGAGGAATTATGCTAGGAGTGCTTTTTTAGGGTTAGCGAAATCAAAACAATTTTTTGGTACTGTGAATGTTATACAGTTTTCTTCAAATTGATGCATTATACATGTATTAGCTAGCCATTGAGTAGGTGTTTTTAATAACAATATCGTCATGCGATATTGATCTAGTGGTTTGTTAAGACATACTTATGTCATATACATGATTTACACATACTTTGGTTTTATTGAAGTGAGATTTGCAATTTTCAAACTCCAAGTTGTTGTTGGATGTATCACACACTTAACAGGTGTTCAAATTAAACAAATGATAATTAATTTGCAAATTACGTGATGATGCTACAACAAATAGTGTTGTGATTAGAGCCAAATAGATGAAAGCTGAAATATTTTCTAGGTCTGTTTGAGCTCACAACTTCATCATTCAGGGCACTAGGGATTCTGGAATGGAGCAACAACAGAAAAAATGGAAATTATACTGAAGAGGCAAATTATGAGGCATACAACAAACTGGCTATGCAGCAAATTAAGCTATTTTTCCCTTAAACATGGAGGATCATGTTTGACTTGGTTTCAGAAGGAAAAGTCTACTAAATACTGTTTAACAGAAAATTTGAGTTTAAAGAGAAAATGTAAAATCAACAGTACAAGTGAATCATTCAAGTTAAATTTTGTCCTAAAATGAATTCCATATCTACACATGCATGGGCATGCATAGATATGGAATTTCTATTCTTCAATTCAACAGCTCACATGTGAGAACAGTGAGCAAGTAAGATGTCGGGTTGAACACCATTTGAGAATAATATTTAGCCTTGAAAGATGTTAAGTTATAGAATTCTTTTTTTCATCATTCATATTATTTAATTTTGGGAATTAAATGATTTTTTCATTATTAATCTTCTGTATTGTCACACTAATAAAAGCTATTCTCCTTTTTGTTTGTAACAATACATGTTTATCTTAGGGTTATATTTTCCATAAGTTGACATGATTGATCATAAAATCCTATTTATGTCTGTGCTTTCTTCACAGAACGTGGTTATGTGTCCCTATCCATGGAAGGCACTTTTGCAAGGGCTTTATACTCTTTCCAGGCAGAAAGCTCTGGTGAACTCTCTGTTCCTCAGGGAGGTATCATAAGAATTACACAATACATTAATAAGCACTGGTTGGAAGCCAGTTATGATGGAGAAATTGGCTGGTTTCCTGTTACTTATGCAGAAAGATTAGAAAATGAGTCACACCAAGAGAGAGCTGTACCATCAAGTGCTGGAGCACAACACCAACATGCATCATCAAGGGAGCATAATGGCAATAAATTCAATGATATTTTAGCAAAGCCAGGAAATCCTGATGGTTCTATAGTGGAGACTGCTTTTGCATTTTGTGCTCGTAATGACAGTGAGCTTACCTTTCCAAGTGGTGCTCTGATAGAGGTCACAAAAGATGTTGATGAAGACTGGATGGAAGGCTCGTTCAATGGAAGGATTGGGCTCTTCCCCAAGAGTTACATTAAATCCTCTGGGAGACCATGTGCCCATGCTGTGTACCCATTTGTTGGGGAAAGTGAAGGGGAATTGACATTTCGTGAAGGTGACCGTATCTTTCTTCATAAACGTGTGAATTCACAGTGGATGGAAGGAGAAATCAATGGAAATGTTGGACTTTTTCCTTCAAGCTTTGTGGCTGTTGAGGTTGACTTACCACCAGAGGAAAATAGGTTTGAAAATGAATTCTTTTCTTTTGTGGACTCATCTTCTAAACCCAGAGACCACAGCAATGCAATCATTTCTAATGTTAAATGGAAGCCAGGAATGAAAGGAAAGGCAATGTTTCATTTTACTGCATTGTATTCAGGAGATCTTGAGTTGAATAAGGGAGATGTTGTGACCGTTCTTAACACTGATGATGATAACTGGATAGAGGGCCAGCTGGATAGTGGAATTTGTGGTTCATGCCCTGCTGCATATCTAGAACCTGTTTATGACATAAACATGGAGTTTTCAGATAGGAAGCCTCCAAGGAGGACACAAAGACTCACATCTGATGACAGTTTTTCCACTATATTTGACAACAAAGTGTCTGATTCAGGTTATTTGAGTGCATTGCACAAGGGTCAGAAAGGTAATAGTGTTGTTGAATCCTCCCCAAGGAAGGAAAGGAATTCTTACAATTCTCTCTTAGACTCATCTTTCACTTTGGATCCAACTCCTGCACTTCTACCTTCTAACTTACCTACTTCGAGATATACTTCTGAAACTGTACAATTAAATAAACCTGTTTTGAAACCAAGGCCAGCAATCGGAACTAAGCCAAACCACAGTTATTCAGTGAAATACTTAGGTGGTGAGACCCGACAAGAACCCACTACAACCAGAAGTCACCAAACAGTGGTTAGTTCTGTCATTACTTTGCCGTCACATGGAAGAGTTTCAATGTCAAATGCAAAAGAGAGGACTGAATATTTTTCCTCAGAGACTGCAAATTTGCAAAATCGTTCTCAGTTTCATCTTTCAAGTTATCAGAATTCTTCTAGAACTTGGCCTGGTAAACGAATTGGTAAGAGTGGACATATGTCAATTGAAAATACAAGTGGGAGTTTTGATGATGAATTTGATTTGCTGTCAGGAAACTGCACTTCTCTTCCTTCACCACTTTTACCCTTACCTCAAAGAGGATTGGAGGACGAAAACAGTGAATCAAGTGCGTCAGAGGATTCTCCAATCACACCCAGACGACCAGCACCCCCTCCACCTATAAGAAACAGCAGTCATGGAATTCACATGCGTAGCAGCACACTACCTGCTAACAGTTTGAAGGGACTTGCACAAGGTCACTTAAATGGGGAGAGTTCAATGTTAAAAGGAAAGGATCAACAGCAATTGGATTTAAAATACATCAAACAGAATGGAAAGCCACATAATATTTCTTTAATGGAAAGTGCAAGTCACAGTGGTTTGAACTTTAGAGAATCTTCCCAGTCAAGGTTGGAAGATAAACCTAAACCCCTGGCTAGGCCACATTCTGTGTATTGGAAAGACATGGTGGACAGTGGTCATGTAAAAGAGGTAATTAAAGTGTATCATTATACTTGTTATACATACATGTTTTAAATTTGTTCAGTTACCAAGCTAGATATTTCAGCTTGAGTTTGGTAGAACTGTAAGAGATAGCAGACTCTCAACAGTGTTGTTCATCTATGTGGGCTGATTATTTCATATACTGTACAAAGTCACAAGTCTCCTCCTTTGACAAGTATGAAACACCCACATCTGCATTCGCTATTGGGTAATTCTTGCACAGGAATTAAGCAGCCCACTCTGCCAGAACTAATGCAAGATTACTCTGCATTACCTAGTGGTATTGTTTTTCCCTCTGTGGTATGCTACTGTCTGGTAGCTACTCCCACAACATTTTCTCAGGATTTATTGACAATATGCCAGTACCCATCTATACTCCTAATTAGCAAGAAGCATAATGACTGTTATGTGAGAGCCAGGTGTTTTTGCCCAAACTAACAACAAATTGACCCCAGTAATAGCTTGAACTCTGACCTCTGATTTGCTGAATAGGCTGCAAAATAACGGGCCTTAATGTGTAGGCCCATTTTTTTCTCTTTGTTTCCAAAAGAGGAAAAAAAAATGAACAATCAGTGAATCATATTATTTTCAGAGTCAGCAGAAGCCGAGGCATTCAAACAGTCTAGAGCAGTCAAAGCAGAAGAAATTCAGTAGTGTTGCACAAAGTGATCAACAGTCTTTGAACAAAGGTAAGTAGTATATTAAATTATTTTCAGATAGCTGTGCAGATTTGTTTGTAGAGCTGGTCAAAAAGTATCACAGGGAATATATTTTAACTAGTGTTCTTATGTCAGCTGATAGGTTGCAATGTATAATAACGTAGTACATTGCAATGGTGCATTATTTTAGGTGGCAGTCCAACAGATGAAATGGATGTTCCAGGCCTAACAACACTGCAGGAAAGAATTGCAGAGGCAGAAGAGAATCTGAAGGTGAAATAGAGACATTAAAATGATTCGAATTGAGTTATCTAAAAAGGCACTGATTAAGCTTATTAATTGGATAAACTGACAGCAACAACAACATTAGACTTCTGTTTGCAATGGCAGGTTTAGAAATTTCTCATGTAAGGAAGAAACCATAGATTTGAAGAGTACATAATGACTATAAGTGCTCATTCAGGTCATAGTTAATGGAGGTGTTACAGCTATGGTTTAGTTGTTGTTTTTGGAAACATGTCAAATGAGCTCTAAACTAATGTAAATTCAGTTGGTCACATATGCACTTGTTAAATTTAATTCCTTTGGTGAATTAAATCCTTTTGTTGAACTTAATCGTTTTTTGTTTGTCAACAGAAAGAAATGAAAGTTTACTCTGGTTTTAAAACCATTTCTCAGGTACAGATCCTTTCTTTTTGCATGCTTTGATTTTGATAACCTGTTCCAAGCATTCAGTTAATTACATGAAGCACTGCTAAGAGTCACAGATTAGCTTGAAGAAAAGCAAGTGTTTTCTTTTTCTAACAGTTCTTGTCCCACCCATAGTAAATTAATTTGATTCCTGAAACAGTCCTTGGTTTAGTGAGGACACTAAATGTCTACTTTATTTAAGTACGACATAATCATTGGCAATGCCTAAGTCTTAAAGCAAGCATGTAAGTACCATGTGTCATGGGTTTCAATCTTTTTAAGCTCATGATCTAGTTTCAGAGATATTCTTTCCTGACTGGACAGGAACCTTATGAGGTGACATTTGCAATTATGGCCTGTAAAACTCTACCTGGTTTAGTTTGTTGGCCAGTGAGCCTGTATTAATGATATATTAAGACCTGTATTGTATGGATACCTGTATGAACATGTGTAATGTTACATTTTTGCATTGTGTCTGTAGCTTGTCATGACTGACCCTGTAAAGCAGAGGGAAATGGAGGCAAAGATTTCACAGAGCCAACAAAAGATAACAGAATGGGAGGAAGAATTAAAAAATCTCAAAGGTTTGAACATTTTTTTGAAATAGCCTTTTTAGATTTCATAGAATACAATAAGAAGACTAATTTTTCTGAATTTTGTGTATTTTTTTGTATTCGGTAAGCACAAGTGTCACCTTTATGGGAATATGGGGAGTGTAAGAATAAAAAGATGAGATGATTAAATGGCACGATTTTAAGAACTGTGAAATTGAATTAGTCAACAAGATTCACATTATATGCATCTTTGAAAGACGTATATGAAAATTAATGTCAAGTAACTGTTAGCTCGTGTACCAGTTTACAAGGTCTTCATTCGTGTGATGCTCTCTTTCAGATGAGCAAGTGTTTTTGATAGAGTCACACCGGAAGAAAATGCTGAAGGTTAAAATAGGAGACTTGGAAGCAGACCTAGATGTGCGTAGTATTTTGGAATTGTAATCCAGTAACATCAGGCTTTTGCCCTTTATATGAAAAGCTGGATTGGTGTTTCAATTTTTGGTTCTCTATGCACAGACTGTCTTTACAAAAAGATCTTCCATCTTCCATCTGTCTACATTCGATGACCAAGCTCAAACTTGCGATTTTTTTATTTCTTTACTCTCAACGGGACACTCTGATGTACACTTTATTGATCATAGCTGTATGAAGCAGGCTTGTTACATACAAACTTGCATGTAGTAACTGAGTGAGATTAATATTATTGAAAAAAGACTGTTGTGTTGCGTCTCTGGGAAAGTGAAACAGTTGGTTTTATATCAGTTGTGCGTTGATAGCAGTGAGTCAACTAGACTACTGTGAGTAGTCCCTGCTTTTCGACCGTCGCTCATTTTAAAAAAAAAGAATCAGCGAAAAAATTGACGTCAGCGCGCGGCGACAAATTCTCAACGCCTTTCTTTTTACTTTGCAATTTTTTTTTTTATATTTTATATTCTGAAATTTTCAGAAACAAGTCAGGAGTCAGAGAAGTCTTGAAATGTTACTTGGTGTGGTAGAGGAGAACAGAAAGAAGGAGGTTATGGAAAATCTTGAAGTTTGTGCAGAGCTTGTGGATAAGATTAGAACAAAAATCACTGAATTAGAAGGTATTGTTTGGGTTAATTCTTCAAACCATAAAACTAGCGAAGCTGAGCGAGGCTTTCATTTGGATTACTACTGTAACGTCCCCAATTTCTGCTGATTCACAATGACCTTAAGAAAAGGTGCGTAATTTAATAAGTTACATGCAACTTTCCTTAGCAATCTGAATACAATGCCAAGCAAACAGGTCGATTTGTGATGGAGAAAAACTCGCATGGAGAAATTCGTTGCATATTCCTTTTTGGCATTACAGATGAAAACTGGAAAAATCTTGGAGAACTTTTACTCTGGCTGACTTTAAATGAATTTTAGAAGTCTCTGTTGGGTCAGTGACGAAAACTTTGAGAGAATTACTGGGAACGATGCTAATTCGAGAAAACTATTTGGTACTCGACTCGAATACTTATTCAAAGAAACAAAGTGGCGTTTTTTGAAAGGAGGAAATAATGAAGTTTGTTGTTCCTCGACAGCTTCCTTGCACAGTCTAACAGAAAAGCCAGCTGCATCAAGCCAAAAGCATATGGCAGAACAGAGACAACGAGTAGTAACTGAACTTATCAATACAGAGAAGGATTACTGCAATGATCTTGAGCTTTGTGTAACTTATTTTCTTCGTGAGCTACAAATTTCTCAGGTTAGTTTCGGGTGCACATACAAGTGAGATGTCGTACTCCTCAAAGAAAGCTTGCGAGCATGGCCTCATTTATAAGCGCAGCAAGGCGTGCGTTTCTCCGCCCGCGGGATGATTTGAGACGAGTCGGGGAGTGGGGAGAGGTTTACCGGCGATCATTATTATCTGCGTTAGACCCCTAGACCTCTCGCAGACTTGCGTCGCTCCAGGCCTCATACTTTCTCACCCGATCATCCGAAAGTCGCGAAGGAAAAAGGTTTCTAGTAAATTTCGAATTAATTTGGTATGCTGTGATTTTTTTTTCCCACAGGTGAAGGACCTCGACTGTGAAGGATTGTTTGGTAATATCGAGAGTGTCCTGAAAACCTCACAGAAACTTCTAACCAGCTTAGAAAATGCTGTCGATGATACGAAAGGAAATGATCAAGAACTTGGTAACGTGCTTATTGCGTGCTTTTTGATGCTAAATTTTGCTATGGTTTAGCCTGTTACATGTGTTCACTTAGTAAAACACAGCGAAATCGCAAACGGCGCCATGGTATCGGTGGAGCGAGGGAGGTCTGGGTTTGGGCGTTTATTAATCCATTGAAGGAACTAGAGTCGCTTTAAATGTGTCGATCAGGTAGCTAAGAGTTACTTCTCCATCTCTACAGGAAAGTGCTTTGTGGACATAGCTGATGAAATGAAGGAAGTTTACGCTGTTTATTGTAGAAATCACGATGATGCTATCTCGCTCATGGAAAAGGTAAAACTGTACATCAACTGTACGTCCTCTCCACATAAAGCAGGTTTTCACCTGCAAAGGACTTTTAGTCTTAGTTGTAAGAGCGCTTTCTACCTAGTGAAAATGCAAAATCAGGGACAAAAGCCGAGCCACAAACTTAAGAGAATCTAGGTCAGACGAATTAGAACAGGTTTAATTTCTTCCGAGTCCTTGTATGATTGATGTATATAATTCAGTGAAAACTAGACAGCATACTGTGGGAGTCCTTGGCGTAAAGCATGATAGCTTATTATTATATGAGAGACTGATACTGTTTATAATTGCATTTGCAGTATGAAGAAATACCAGATATACAAGATGCCTTTACAAAGTGTCTGGACAAAATTAGGTAATTAAAAGGGTATTTGAAGAACACAAAAACCGTTGGTTACCAACTCTTACTTAGTGGCTGATTTGTGTCGGCAGCGAATTGAGCGCAGGCCCGACAACTGAGCTCAGTTGATAAATAATGCTTCTTGATGATGGCGACAAGGACATCTCAACCAGCGTTGGTTTAATTGCACTTTAAAATGATCATAGAACGTTTTACTTCATGTCGGCTGCGTTGTTATCCTCGTCAAATCTTTTGTATTCTCGTTGTTGTTAGGGAACACACAAGGTGTTGGGACTTGCCATCGTTTCTTATCAAGCCGGTCCAACGAGTTCTCAAGTATCCGCTCTTATTGAATGAACTGCTCAAGGTACTGTAACCGCCCTTCTCTAAACTGCTGAATTTCAAGCTCTCCAGTACTAGATATTGTTAAGAATGCAAAGTGGAATCCAAAGATCTGCAGAGGGGACATTTTGCGAACTTTCAGAGGGTATATGCGCCTGGTGTGTGTGTAATGATTCCCCGTCCCCTCCCCAGTTGCAAAATACCTTGCCACCTACAATAATTTACTGTATCTAAAGAAGTACTGCACTAAAGTGAGGTTATGAAGGAACAATGGGTATGATGTTTCTTCAATGTAGTGCAACTGCGCTGCCGAATTCTGTTATATTTATTCCTTTTTTCTAACAGTACACGGCTGAAATCCACCGAGATAAGTACAACTTGATAAAGGCTATATCAGTCATGGCTGATGTGGCAAACGCCATCAATGAATTTAAAAGGAGAAAAGATCTTGGTAAGTTTGCGCAGTGTAACTTTTTTTTCATTTGTTTGAATTTCTGGTTGTGAAAGTCTTCATTTTGGTCCAGTAGCAAAAACACTTAAGGTTTTTCTTTCCATTTTTGAACAGTTGTCAAGTACAAGAAAGTAGAAGACAGTGGTTTAACAAACATGATACAAAAACTAAATTGGCATTCAGTTGTGAAGAAAGGATCCAGATTTAATCAGAGGCTGACACAGCTCACAGGACTCGTGTCGCAGGTATTTGATAGAAGAGATAATCTGATTGGTCGATGATAGGCTGGTTGATGATTTATGAAGGTTTTCAGGCAAAATTTTTGTAACGTTTTTCTCTTTATAGTGGATATTTTTATTGTTGCCGCAAAACAAACCTCACCCAAACAACAACTAGACAAATTATACCTACACGGTCTGGGTTTTTGTAAATTACCTTTCTGAACTGCCTCAAACCGACCTCTTTTTTTCATTCAATCGCATCGGTTGGTCTCAATACACACCTTTTTTATCCATATAGACTGACTTTTGCTTATCTTCTTTTTTTTATTGTTTCCTTTGAAGACTGTCGACGAAAAGTTCATTGAAGAAGAGAAAAGATTCCGCACAATAGAGAAAACAGTAAAAACGATGTTGAAGAACATTTCTGCTTATCTGGAGGACTTTAAGGTCATCTAATGCTACAAGCTGTTATTATAGAGGTTAAAAACTTTCAGCCGTGAGAAGAGCGGTTGTTTGGTTAGGGAAGGTCATTCGGAACCAATGCTTAGCGGATTTGATATCTTTATAACTTTAAAACTCAAAGATACAATGTAAATCTTAGGAAAGCCGACGCTCAAAGAGGCTAAGTGCAGTGCACGCTCTTTTTTCTTGCCAAACTGGTGTCACGGCCCAAATTTCCCGCCAAAATTTCCGCTGTCGTTTGTTTCTACCTACAGTTTGCGTTGACTGATGTAAACAATTTTCAGCAAGGTTGAACCTCACATTGAAATGCTTCATCCATGTTTAGGAAGCTATGGAATGCCACAAGTGGTCAGGGCAGAATGTCAGCGACTTTTATCAAGAAGCTTCAACGTGCTCTGAAGTTTCCACTTTTCAGAGAATACAAATGAAGATTGGTGAAACTGTTCTAACCAGATTCGTAAGTGTATTTTTGTTGGTTCGGATTCGCGATCGAGATCATGGGACAAAGTTTAACCGTTTGCTCCGAAATAGTTATATTATTAGCTGGTAAGCAAAAATTAAAATGACAGTCCTCCTCTGCCATGAAACTTGATAAAACAAAATTACATTGCCCCTCAAGAGGAAGTTGCACGATTAGCACACTTGTCGAAATGGTCTTCTTCAATCACATATATTCTGCTTTTGGAAATTTATCAACCTTTCTTAATCGGTAAAACTCATGCTTAAGACATTTTACCTCGAAATTCTTGTTCGCATAAATAAGACATGCGGACTGACCTTTTTTAGCGCAATGAGTATTTATTGACTGTCTGAATTTTAGAACGAGGATTTGAAGGCGTTTGTTTCCTATCTTTTCGAGGACGTTTGCAACAGCCGTACCAGGAAAGATGTCTCGCTAACACTTGGACTGTATTTGTTTATAAAATTCCTTATTTTTAAGGACGTTTGCGGTAACTTTATCATGAAAGAAGTCTTTCAAACGTTTGGTCTTTATGAAATTTATCCCTCGACAGATGGACAGTGTTCAAACGCAGGTTTTATCCCCGCTCAACTCCTTACTCAACTTGTTTCAAGGCCCCCAGCGTTTAATCCAAAAGCGAAACGATAAATGCTTGGACTACGACCACAGGTCAAACAAGATTGACAAGATTAAAGACCGAGAAAAGTTGAAAGCGGTGAGTTGTAAAATAAGGTGAAAGCAGGTGGGAAAAAATGGTAGACTAGCCGGCGGTTTTGGCCGCGGGATACCGGCTCCTTTTGAGAAGGGAATAATTCTCTAAGAACAATTATGACTCAGAATCTTTGGAACAGGATGGCTAAGTTTTATGTTTCAGTAAAGGATGCTGTGTGATTTCCGCCGGACTGAAATCTTTTCCAGGCAAAAGAAGAGCTGGAACTTGCGAAGAAAAACTACGAGGCTTTGAACACTCAACTGCTGGAAGAGATCCCTGGGTTTACTGAGAAGTGTATAGCTTTAGTTCTTGACTGTCTGGAAAACTTTGCTATAGCACAAAAGAAACTGTACAATGAAGTTCACGAAGACTACGACCAACTTTTAGAGGTACTGTGATTTCCACGTGCATGCAAACATCGTAAATGAGCCAGGCGAAGATTTTGCAGCCGTATATGGCAGTTTTTTGCGGCCTACTCTGGGTGTTTCTCAGAAGTAGTTTAGAGAATTTGATCAGGGTCGAAGGGTCTATTCCACCCAAAAACCATTTCCCTTAACCCTTTGACTCCTGAGAGTGACTAACATCCAATTTCTCCTAACAACATCACCCCTTAATCACACATCACACAAGAATAAAGGAAATGATCACCAACTAAAGAAGGTCTTGATTGTTTAACAAATTCTCTTTGTCAGCACTTTAAGAAATGTATAGAGAACAGTTTGGAGAATATGTACACTGATGTCAGTTTGTAGACGGTTAAAAAATTCTTGATTTAGTGTTGACTGTGTTGTCTTCCAAAAAATATCGTTTATGACGGAAACACATGGAATAGAAACGCGTTTGATAAACAGGAAAAAATGTACATCTGTGGCCGGAGGTTACAAAACTTAATTCAAAGTCAGCTTTCATTTTTGATGGCGAATTAAGCAACGTTGGTCGATTCTAAGACAGTTTCAAAGTGTTAAGTTAACTGTGAAAGTTTAGGTCTGACATTTTGTTGATGAACGTTTTGCTTTTACAGCTTCCAGTTGTGCAGGAAATCGACGAAGACATTATCGAGCATCACAGCAAGAGATCGATGCAAGTTATGGAACAGTTCTCAGAGCTCAGCTTTATACCTTGTAGTTTTGTGGCAAAAGACAGTTCTCGGAAGAAGAGGAGATCTGTGATAAAAAGCCCAAATTTACTATCCAACCATCTTGTAAGTTTGTTGTGTAAAACCCATCGTGTAGCTTCGAGCCTTGTCGTCACACCATTCCACGCATTTTAAGGGATCGGTCATTGTATTACTGCCTGACGAGGGGGAGACGGGGGGAAAGTTTGGAGGATTTTAGTTGTGTCACGATAAAGTTTACCTGATCCCCAACCATTAGGCTCTGTAATGTTTTCATTACCTCCCCCACCCTTCACCCCTCATTGGAAGTTGACTGGCTGACAATTTTCAATAGTCCCCACTTTATACTCTGTTGGCGACGACTGATTCCCCTCTCTCTCCCCTGAAAACTTGGTGATCCTCTAAAATCCTCCAAGCCTCCTTTCTTCCCCCCCCCCCCCCCCTCACCACCACCCCGGATATGATTGATGACTGCTCCCTAAGTGCTGATAAACTGATCTCGATTTGTGTGTAGTTCCGACGGAGATTTTTAAAGGTTCTCTCATGTACGACAGTGTTACTTGTATATGTACAGCGTTACCTCAAAACCAGTAGGTTTGATATTTTTATCTTTATCTTGATTCTGATTTGTGTGAATGTTTCATTTTTATACTGTTCAGATTTATATTCTCTTGTTCAGTAATTATTTTGAAATTTAAATGTTATTATTCCACTACTAGAGAATTTGAAGGTCACAATGAACGCAGGTTATCGAAATTACTAAGCGTTTTGACTTATTTCTTTGTATTCTATCTATCTAGGATACGGTAGAAGATGATAACGGAAACAAGACCAGTTTATTAGATTCCACGCCCAACGAAGAGGGTGAAGAGGCTGGGGTGGCCAAGAGAGAGGATCCAACATCCCCTTCTCCCAGGATTCATCAACCACGACCAGCACCTCGAAAACGTAGTAGCGTAACACAACCTGTAAGTCACTAAATGAGCACATTTTAGTTGTTGAATAAACCGACCACTTCGTTGAATTGGAAAATAACAGTTAAGTGCGTTGCCGTAGTTTGTTTGACGATTTCATGATTTTTTTTTAGGTATCTGGAGGTTTCGCCCCATTGCAAGTTCGACTCCTATTGCTTTTTGCAAGTTTGCTCACAAAATCATTCAAATCGTTTCTTCACAGAAAAAGGTATTCTGTTGAAATCAAAGAACTTATTCTGTTAAAATCAAAAGAAAATGAGTTGAAAGAACTGGGGGCGAACTCGCTTTACTTCTGGGGCGAACTCACAAGGGTGGTAGGGGGAAACTTGCAGTGTGGCGAAACCTCCATTGATCATTTCCTCATCAGGAGATAAGTTGGGCTGTTTACGCTGTTGAAAGCTACATGAATTTTTGTGATCAGCTGTTTGATTGTTCATTATCATCGATCATCTTCACATGCAGCATTTGAATCTTTCATCGACTCTCAGTGGAGTGAATTTGCAGGCGTGACAACCATATATTACGTAGTTTACCTCGTATCTTTTAGGTGTCAAAATAATAGCGAAAGCTGTGATGATCTAAATGGGTATTAAAAATATTTTTATTTTTTTATAATTTATTTGAAAGATGCACAAATTTGAAGAAACCTAGCACCTCATGTGTACGTGAAAGTGATTACGAGACTCTCTTTAGAGACGGGCGTAAATACTGAGCTAGAGCGAAAGAATGGAAATCTTTTTTCTCCTATTCCTAGGGGCCCAACGAAAATGACAGCTCACTTTTTGAAGGAAAACTTCCCGTAGATAGCAAGCTCTACGTTGTCGAATACAACTTCGTAGCCCAAAGTGCAGGGGAGTTGTCGGTATCCGAGGGGGATATCGTGTCCGTCCTTCGACACTCGGACAGTAGTGGTAACCCAGAATGGTGGCTGATTCGCTCAAATGCTGGTTCTACGGGTTTTGTACCGGAGAGCTATTTATCTCCGGTGGATGACGGTGTCAGCGGAGGAGATGGTCAAGACGATGCTGAGGATGATGAAAGTTCTTCCCCTAGCAATTTGACGACAGAGAAGAAGGATCAAGATACAAGCGCAGTGGAAACTTCAGCTTCATTATACTACTGTGCTGATTTCGCGTTTGAGGCCAGCAGTACAGCAGAGCTTAGTGTAAACGAAGGGCAATTAGTTGCCGTTTTACAAAAGCAAGATTTGACAGGGAATGACGAATGGTGGCTTGTTGAGGCGCAAGGACAAAAAGGATACGTTCCTTCGAGTTATTTAACACAAGTGGATCATTGAACTTGCTTATTGCAAGTTTCTGATATTTCTTCAAAAGAGCGAATCGCTGGAAAATTTTATTGAACTGAATGCTCTGATTTATTCGTGTGAACTGATTCATTTTTCGCGCGTACTAGTTCATTAGAGATCATAATTGTACAAGGGTTAGAACCGGTACCAGGTGCGGTAAAAGCTGCATCAGCTGAAGGATAAATTATGCTTCTGATTCGTTGAGAAGGAAATCGTTAGGAGTGAGAAAAATTCCTTGGAAACAATCCATCATTAAGTAAGACTGTTTGAGGCATTTACTAAATACTCAGAGTCGTGAGGCTCAAGGGCGATATTTCAAGACGGTGAATGAAGTCTTGCTAGCCAGTGACATCGGCCAAAATGATATAATGTGAATGCCAATGAATTGGAAGTCTACTCATATCGGGTTTTTTTTTTCAACCCAGAGAGCGAAAGTTCAAAGACTTATCTTGCAGCTACCCGTTTATATGGCATTGCTTTCCAATTGTGGGCTGATAAATAAGGGGTTAATTTTGTAAATATAAATATAAATTGGTCACTGTAAAGAGTCTCTAAAGCTAAAGTCTCGAGCTTTAGCCCTTAGTCAGAGCTAGTGAACTGTGGGCAGTTGACAGCTATTTGTCAGTATGCCAATTAGTTTGTTACTAGTTTGATGCAATAGCTGTTCGTTTTGCCTGACGTTCTTCAATGAACAATAATGTGGCTTTTTCTGCCGTAACGTATAGTTGTTACTCAATCTGCTAACGTTATAGGGGAGTACTACTCCAAATTATTAATTTCAAATGTGAAGTCATTTGATTTATATGCTGGAAAGTCTCATACAGATATGAAATGTTACGTTTGCACAATTACCACAATTACCACAGTTCTGAGCAAAGGTATGTGTATTCATTTTCCAGTGGAAGATTCCAACAGCTTTCCTTGCATGTTAAATTTTGTTTTAGATAGTCAACGCTTTTTTTGTCCTTGGGCAAATCAGGCCATACTCGTAGATAGATTATTTTGAAATTTTTTAAGAAACGTGACGAAAGAGGGTTTTTTTTTTGCTTAACAGTTTTTGAGGAAAGAAATAATGCATTGCTTGTAGATGGTCCATTATAGAAAAATTAGAATTACATATGTTCATTTAAAAAAAATAAGAATCAATAATTTTATGCACACAGTGTTGTAAAGCCAAATATTTGCTCAAACTGTGTCAATTTTAATGAATTTATGGTATAACAATTACCAGGTGAATGCCTTTATACAGATTTTTTTTTTTTTTTTAATAAAACCTATGTTCAACATTTTACAGACTGCAGGTTTGTTTGTTGCCATTATCATTTTAATTGTTCCACTATTAATAACCAACTTACTTTAGCTGGACTTTTGGGAATTTGCTTGCCCTTAAATCTACAACTCAGCTCCACACAGAATTTTGATTTTAAGGCCTGCTCTTGTTTGGGTCACATCAACCTTCTGACTTTATCACCTTGAGTGAAAGTTTGTTCATGTTTTCATACCTTTGTGTGGGTCTTAAACACAAACAACATAAAAGGAAGTGATCCAGAAAAAAAATTGTGCCACTCTAAGACCAACTAGATTGTATCTAGTCCAATACCAGATTTGTTGAAAAGTTGGCATTCTGAGAATTACTAGCCCTGCACCCTTAACTGGTATCAAATATTGCATTTTTCAGGCATGCACCAGCTTGAAGTTGAAGGGAAATACAAGCAGCTAGTCACCTTTGAAAGGGGAAGTTGATTCCTGCTTTCCTGCCTTGCCTCTTGCACTCTGCCCCTACTGCCTTGTTCTGTAGGCAAGAAATTCAGACCACCATTCATGCAGGTTGCTCAGGAAATAAAATTCTATTTCCTGGCAACAAGGAAAGGTGAAACCAAATAGCTAAAAAGAAACTAACTCTCTATGAAGACTATTTCTGTGATGGAAATGAAATATTTTCAAAATCTAAGAGAATGCATAAAATCACAAGCAATTGTTTCAGGGATACAGAATGTTTACAAGAGCTGAAATTGGCAATTAATTTTCAATTGAGTCTATAAATTGTAACTCGTAACTCTTTGTGGTAAAACATACCACCTAATGTGAACTCACTGACTGCACATAACAAGGTTAGATGGTTCATATAATAACTTTTATTTTTGGTGATTGGCAACTGACAGCATAAATTTACAAACTATGCTGCAAAGACTTATTTCATAGTAATTAAATTCTTAAAACTTGATGAGACCTAATTAAAAGATCTCTAGGTCAAGTACATTTATTCATTTATAATTTGAAATATTACATCATTTTCAAAGTAATAAATCCTTAAACTACCATTACTTTATAACTAACTCTCCCTACTGTCTTCCATACAATCAGTAAGATGAAAGTTTGGAGAATTTGCTACTGGATCAACTAATTATACCTTAATTAATTTTTCCCTTTTTCTTTTCATCACTAGTCAGTTTAATTCTGTGTTAACGTTGTAAGGACAAATTCTTCCTTAGTCACTACAGGTAGTAAAAGGTTGAGTAGTAACACCAATACAGGATTAATTTCTCCCACTGTCTTTACTCTGGTATCTAAACAGGGACTGGCTTTTGCATCATCACCAATATTTAATGACAAGATCCTATGTCGGATAACTCAAATTGTTAGTATTACTTATTATAATAGATGTTAATTTCCTGATTTTCTTCAATAGTTACTGGTTAATCATAAAACCATAAATTGAACTATCAGGTAAGATCTGGACAAAAATATGATCTTTACCTTGCCTACAAGTACATCAATACATCTGACAGTGACTATTTCAAGGCTAACTATGATTAGTATATACCACACAGGTGAGTAGTGCTTTTCATGCATGCTGATTGGCCAGTTTGAAAGTAAATGGCAAATATTATTCACTTCTGAGTACATCAAGAAATTAATTTCTGCCCATTTGAAATAAACATATTAACTACTTTTTTAGCATCTGTGTGGTATAAACCAAAACAAATCTTCACCTCAGTGTAAATTAAAGTGGTGGATATTTACAAAGCCACAAAGCGGCCAAGTAAATATCCACCCCCATTCACCTCCACTATAGTGAATAACTGTTAAGTATTCAAAACATCAACCCAAAATTATAAAGCTAATTAACAAAACTATTCAGCCAAAAGAAACAATGTTTTAAACAAATAATTTGCACCACAAAGTTTCACATCTGTGGAAAAAAGATCATGATGACTTCTTATTTACTATAAAAAAGGTACTGCATACTGTAAACATTAATTTAATGCTATTTGAAAGCCACAAGATTGCACGGGCCATGCAGGAATCAAAGCACTTTACAGAAGGAATTTATGATTATTATACAGTTCCAAAGGTTCACAAATCTTGAATGTTCTGGGAACCGGACCAAATGAGAGCAGTGACATCAAGTTCGAGAAATTCTTTATCATTGTAGCAATATCTTAGCAGTTTTTTTGGTTGCAAGTTGCAGTAACTGTTCTAATTAAGTTCTGTTGTACTCAACTAAGCAGCGTTTACAGACAAGTTCTTTTTTCCAAATGTCTTGTAATTTTAGCACAAAAAACATACCAGAGACCTAACAATTACTAAACTGGCTTGATCTATGAAGACAAGAACCTAAATTAAAGTAACTCCAGTTGTTTAAAAATTTAAGTGAAAATAAGGGGAAAAAAGCCTGATTGTCTTGTAAGTCGTTTTAGGAAATACAGAACTTGTGTTTTTCTAGCAAATATACATCACTTTGTTGGTTGTAGTATTACTGGATAAGAAGAAAATGTTTCTTCAACAACCATTATTACAGTATCACTTTGTCAAGCATTGTGGTGCAATGTGTTGGCTAAAAAATTACATTTCGGCATTCTGAAATATACTTTAGCCTACTAGCAAGCTCAGCTAATTGTTTTTACTGTTTTGATGTCAATTTTTTCAGTTTTTTAAATTTGAATACTCAAGTCCATCCAAAGTGATAATAATAGTAAATAAATACAGTTTATTTTCTTGGGCAGAAATGTGCACATTGGCTCAGGTTAAGGTTGCTCTGAGCTGGCCCAAAAATTTATTTATGCCCTAATGGACATTAACTGTTATTGTTTGAAAATCATTTCACTGAGAGTTGTCAGGAAAGCGGATCTTTTTTGAACCCACCTTACTTCTTCAAATGAAGTATTTGAGAGTAAAAATGAGTACAGAACCACATTCAGCAACCACAACAAAAGTCACTTGCAAAAATTCAGCCACTTTAAAATACTTTCAAAAATAACCAAAGTAATAGTTGATGTTTTTTTTGTGTCCGTGGTTTCCACTTAAGATGTAGCCTTTACCCTCCCTCTTTAAATATTGGCTGATGACCTACAGTCCAATTGAGTTTAGAACTCTGTCTTTAATCAGAGGATCAAAGCATCCATAACAGTTCTCAAACAAACACTGAGGTTTATTGTATTCCAGCAGCTTCTGGGGACCACGGACAAGGAAATGCTCCAAGCTGTAGGCAATGCAGACAATGCACTGTTCTTGGTAATCATCACACTCCTGACAGACATAGACACGACCTGAAGACTTCCCAACAAACACACCCTAAGCAAAAGAGATTGATGTTTGCTTATCAGCAAAATCGTCTAAAAACAAGTGGAATGTGCTATATGCTAACATAATAATGAAAATAAATTAAACCAAATATTCTAAAATATTTCAAAAGAATCCTACAAAGAATAACTTAACCCTTTTACTCACAGATCTCTTTAGTAATTCTCCTTACTGCCTGCCCACAATTTTTATGATGTAAATGGTTTAAAGAATTCTCCAACATGTGATTCAAGTTTTCCTTGATTCTCCTCACTTTTCTGCTTATACTGTACTGAGATTGTATGGAGAAATTCTGTTTTGGTCAATCAAGGGAGTTAAAGGATCAAAATATAAAATTCAGCACCGTGGTTTTTCTGTTCCATAAAAGATTCACTGAGCATACAGCTTAAGTTGTAAATCCCCTCAACAATCTCATCTTAAATTTTACATGTGGACCTGACTTCATTAACATGTATTCTGTGAACCTATCAATTTGGAAAAATGATGATTGCATCAACTATTTTAGGAACAACAGTGCTTCTCTCCTATTCATTTATTCTGCACTCAGGTTTAGTTGACAGCTCACAACTTTCAAACATGTTTGAAAATTCTAAATATGAGACAGGTGTGCAACTTAACAATGTGACTTCAAAAAAGGCTGACTCCAATATTGCAATTTATGAAAAAACTGGCAAAATATACTAATTATATATAATAATTCACTTTGCAAAAAGAGGGAAACTTAGAATTGGAGAATACCATTGACAAGTGAATTGTATTCTATATCATATACCCTGTGCCGCTGAAATTAACCCAAATTTAGACTTTTATTTATATTGATTTATCACAGGTCATATATTAATAAGGGTCTTAATAATTCACTAACTCGACAATTAGTAATGGATGAAAATTGTGATACTCAGAATATTAGAATTGGAGGATAATCTTTTCCATTTACACTATTAAGCATGTTCCAGTAAAAAATACACAGGTAATAAAGAGAAACCAAATGCATCTCTCACTTCATCATCTCTCACAAAAATTCGATTACCAGCACATCAATATGCAAATCAACCCCAGGAAGACAAAAACATTGTAGTCGTTGTGGTTCTTGTTTTGTTCCTAGTTGCAAATTTTTCAAATCAATTTGTTTTGTATTTTCCTTTGTCTTTTATTCAATTTTACCACACTTTGAAACAATGGAAAATAAAACTCAAACTGTTTTCTCACTGACAACATACAGGTCCTCGTAATCATGAAAGTCATACTGTTCACACATGTGGAGCTTGAACAATGACAAGCGTGAGGAGGGTGCGAAAAATATGAACGGCATTTTTTAAAAGGCACAACTAGGCAAGATCACTCGCGCATAGAGGAATATAAACAGAAATTCTATGAATCTATCTTGCAAAAGTTACTTTTGGAATCGCGACGTTTGAATTGTACACTAAAGCTTATAAAATCTGAAAAGCTTAGTCTTTCGGTATCCATTTTAAACCGCTCGTGTCAACTCTTCAACGCCGTTTATTGTCTTAAAAAAATTTAATCGACCGAGAACTCTTTAGTTGACGTTCGACATCAACAGACTGTGTAAGAATAGCTCCTTGATAGCACAAATCAACTCGAATACATAAATATAGCTGATTTATTTAAATATTTGACAATGGGTGCTAGTGAAGGAGTTATCCACTACAAGTTCAGAATATTTCCTTGCACTTCTCAAATTAACTACCTTACCTCTACTGGGAATGATAAGCTTCCTTGCAACATACCGATCTGTGCAACTTCCTCTTCGATATAGTATTTTTTCCACACTTGTAAAGTGAAATCCTCGAACACGGTCGACTCGCCACGGCCGACGATCACTAGATCTCGATTGAAACCATTTACAATAAGCTTGCGATATTTGTAGTCTTCGAGAAAAGAGTCCAATTCTCTTGTGTCGTTGACATTTAATTTCCTTAGCCGTGTAAAGAAACGTTCCTTATCTGTGGGATCCGCCAATTGAAAGGCGCTGGAAATTTCGTTATCCGCCATGATTGTTCTCTGAAGAAAAACCACACCAGCAAACGGATGTAAATTGGTGGTAAAATCTTCGATTATTTCGGACATATAAAAAAATATCCAACAAATGCAGAGCTACTGTAAGGATTCTTGTGTGTTGATTAGCTGTCTTTACGCTTCATGTCATAAAGACAAACACACAGCAAGAGTCCGCGTTTAGCAAATGTGTCAAATCGTAGTAATCATAAATTATCACCAGGGAACTGGGCGAGGGGACTGTTAATCCTCTCCTCTCCCCACCATAGAAGGATTTGCTTTGCATTTGTTCATTTATTATTTGGCGACCATACCGCTGAACCGAAATAACCCTGGGCTCGATATTGACCCTAAGCTTGTAATTTCTATCAGCTCCTTTTTTCCTTGCTTTTTGGTATTTTGATGAAATACATTTAAAATTTCAAACAAGCCAATAATACTGATAATAATGATGATTACAATGTCAATGATCAAGAACAAATATGTCAATTATACAAGTAAGGAGCAGGACTGTCAAGACTGCCGTTCCGCAAATGGGGCGCCCACAATAAGGCAAGTCAGAGGTAAGCAGTTATCACCAGTTGATGGTCATATATTGAGCCATAAATCTTTGGAACCCTTAATCGGAAGGCTTTGGATCTTGAGACAATTGTTATAAATACAATCTCGCCAGCGCTGATATTATAAAGAATTACCTCTGACCACTCAAAGGGCAGGAACTGCAAAAATATTTCGTGAGGTAAGGTATACTACAGTTGCTGATAAGCGCTCATGAAAGGATTAGTTTGATTATGAGGATCAACTAATGAAATTCAATCATGTACGTTTTTAAAGACGGCTTGACTTTTCCAGGCATTTCCTCAAATTAAAACTAACGCAGTGTGTAGAGTCAATACAAAGAAACTTCACAAGGATTCATGATTTATATGCTGAAGCGATATTTCGAAGCAAACTGGCATTTTCGTTCGAATTTTTGCAACGACTGCGCCACATATCTACGTGGTTTTTACATCCTTGGGAATGTTGACAAAATCCATGGACATCACTGTCTCTTAAGGTCTCTTAAGGGCAGTCAGATTTATGTTGCTCATGTATAAAAGTTGCCACATTTCTATGACGTCTCCTTAGACATGACTGTGCTAATTACTGTTAAACTTTGCTTTTTTTCCCCTTGGAAGTGTAATAGGAAGCCATGACTTGACCCGTTTTGTGAGAGTTGCACCCAACCCCATGCAATGGCTTATAACTGCTAAACATGATCACAAATTAGATTGTTAACTTGCATAAGAACACAACACAATGACCTGGCTGGGTGTTGAGAAGCCTGGACTATCACCTGGTCTCCTGTGCCCTGTTTCAACCACATTGTTAGTACCAGTCTTTTAGCTGGTAGCAATATTCATGCAGGCTGGTGATGGTTTAGGTGGTTATTCAGTCTTTGCTTCATAGGTATGAAGCTGTAATCCTGAGTTGCGATACCACGCAACCCATTTCCTAGAAGATGTCAGTCAAAATGGAGGACTGGCCTAAAGAGAAGCAGGTCTTGCTAAGGAGTATTAAAGAAAAGGAGGAAAGGTTAAAAGACTTTGAGAAGGTTAGAGGCAAAAAAAACAGTAAGTGACAGCAAAACACACAATAAGCTAATGTGCAAGAGGACATTTGGTAATTTGTGAAGGGAAAAAATATAAGCATTAATATAAATTAAACCAAAACCATAGAAATCACAGCAATAAATTTGAGTGGAAGAAATTTCAATAGGAGCCAACATGAGCATAAAGAAAAAAAAGCAAACTGTGTGAAGGGCAGAAAAACATGAGTAACCAAGTTGTGATTGTTTTTAGTTTTGGATCCAATTTGATGTTTGTGGTGTTCAAGCTCCCTGGACCAATCAAAGACTGTTGTAAAGCAAAAAAAAAAATGGAATAATTTCACTAAATTGCGTATTGGCTATTAACTGGTCATTGAGGTGAATGTAAAATCTTGTTATTTTTGCAGAGGTTCCTTCCCACCATGATAGAAGATGAACGACTAATTTTGAGGGTAAAAAAAATGCATATACAGTTAGTTGTTAGATCTTTTTATGTCATTTGTATTATTTGTAAAGATGGTGGGTTTCATTGAGATGGTTTGATTGATTTTCTCAGTCATGTCTTCTCCCTGTTTCAGTTTGCTTTAAAATAGATTAGTTGTTTTAACTCTTCAGTACAAACATTTACATGACCTTTTATTTGTAACCTTTTAAAGGAAAAGGAACTTGAAAAAGAAGTTGATGGTGTGAAATCCAAGGTAAAAAGATGTACCTAATTTTAATCAATTAGCTTGAGTTAGTATTGAGTGGTACTGGTACTGTAAGTTATGCTTGTATGAATGGTCATTTTTCTGTGTCCCCTTTCCCCCCCCCTCCCCCCTCCCCCCTCCTTGATACACTTGTGGTCTCCATGCTCAAGTAATTTATCATTTAATTGTTAAAATTCCATATTAATTGTTTTCTCTGTTGCAAGAGATGGTTAGTTGTATTTTTTCTTCTGTTTGTATGGTGCCATTAGATTGCCACTTGCAAGCAAGAAATAGAAGTTTTGAAGTTGCGGAAACAACTGAAGGTTAGTTACTCTGACTATATATAGAGGGCATTTTGATTGAGTATTATAAAAAGGAAATAGATGATCAGAATAAGCTAATGAACACTTGGAGTAAAAACAAGAAAAATTCTTGAGCTATCAGAAAATATGACTGTTAGAGGACTTTCTCTGTCAGTGACAACTGATCCCCCTCCCTCCCATTCCCCCCCCCCCGAGAAGCATGTGATTCCAAAAATCTTCCAATCCCTTTACCCCCCCTCCACCCCCTCCACCCCCTTCACCCCTTCCCCCCTTTAGGTGGTAATGAATAAGGATGAACTTCCCCAAGGCAAATTGAAGAACTGGAATTTGCTCCATTTACGAATCAAAGATAATGATATGTCTGATTTGTCAAGCAAAGGGTCTTTTTGAGGACGAGTAGTTTCAGAGTCAATCCAGAGTCTAGCATTCCTGAAGCTTTTTTCACAACAACAGAAAAAAAGTTTCCAAACAAGGAGTTTGAACTTTTTATCACTTAATTCAATGGAAAAGTTTTATAACATTCTTTTAAATTTAAAGCACCTGAAAATTCCTGTGGCAAGCCTTAACCACTTCTGTCAGTAATTAAAAGTTTTCAGGACTTGGTATGAACTTCTTTCCCTTTGATGTGACTTGTCTATTCTGTCTTTCTTTTTACTTGGCAGGAACTTGAAGAAGAAAATGAAAGTCTAAGCTCAATACCGTAATTAAGTGAATAAAATTAGCTACTCAGTTTAACTTTCAATTTTGTGGTAACGAGTAAATAAACAATAGCCTCCATTTGGCACAAAAATATGCACGGATGTTTGTCCGCACACATTATCTGTCCCGAAATGTGAACAGTTTACCGATAGCGAAGCTCAAGGAAAATGGAGAGTATAATTTTGCGTCAAATGGAGCAAGGCCCAAGAAAAATATTTACGAACAGCTAATTGTTTCCTGCGTGGGATAGTTACTTTTCATTGTCCTCTGGTACAACTTTATAAAAAAGATAAACATGTTCATTCCTTTGTAACAAGAAAAACCCCCTCTCATCTTGAATTAAATTTTGAACCAATAGTTTTATCGTTGTGGATGTGACGTATGAAATTTGGAGAACATCACTCGGGGTATATTTGGTAAATAAACCCCTCCAGGCGGCTGGTATGTAGGCTGGTAATGTTTGCGGCTGAAAAATTGTCTAATGGACGAATATGAGGCCGAGAAGCGAAGCTTCGAGGGAAAATGTAAAATTCTGGGGAGAATCTCTTAACCGTGGACATTATCAGCTTGTAGCCAACGTACCAGCAAGCCAAAAGGGGTTGGATGTATTTTCTAACCCTCTCATTAATTATCGTAACGCGCGTTGACAGCAAATTTTGCTGACTTTGTTGTAATTTTTGGAGTAGCATTTGAGGTCAGCTTTTAAACATCATTACCACTGGACTCTACCAAACGAGTAGTTAGGTGACAAAGATTATGGCTTTGTTTCTTTTAGGCGGAAATTAACGGAGGACAAATATCGACGTATAGGGGGGTTATTTTGTTATTTTGTACCACATGACATACAGAAGCCAATTGAGTCGCGAACATCAATAGGTGGGTTATTACCTGGCATATTTCCCACTTGTAGCTGGGATATTTTCGGTCACGAGTCACGTTTAGACCAATCGGACGCGAGCAAAAATATTTGATGGATTATGGGTTCTCCCATTCACATCGACGAGTGTATTCTTTTGTTAGAGAGGTTAAGCGTTGGACCTCAAAGTAAACGGAAAACATTGAATCCCTTGCTTCTTGTTTGCACCTGTTTTAAGCCTGAAGTGAAAATATTTGCATAGCTGATCTTTACAGTATGCCTCGTGCGTGTGACATGAGGTTAGTAATGGCTCTGTGATTCAGGGGTAGAGCGTTGGAGCTTTAATTTTTAATTCATCATGAGATCTCCATTTTTTTCTTTGTTACACATTCGAGGCAGGAAGGAAAACATCTTTCTTTGTTTCAATATTTTTATTATTCGCGAATCAGAAATTACTTTGCTGCTTTACATGACTTCAGTTCTGATGTAGGAAGAGAATCAAATCAGAGCTACTTTTCGCCTTATGCAATAGCCGTAAACTCTGATGCCTGATGACTATTCGAAAAGGAAGATGTTTCTTTAAGCGATTCAAGTTTTACAATTTTTTTTCAAATACTTTTAACTAAACATTATGAATTTCTCCATTTTTCTCACAACATTACAATCAAATTACCAATTCATTATCATGGACCTCCATGTAAATTCAGTTCTGACTAAAGGAATACAGTGTTCAAGTTGTCTTTTAAATGTGAATTCTAGATGAGTCCATAACACTCCAGTTTTCCAAGCGTGTGATATCCTTTTTCATCGCCACTGCCCCAGAGATCGGTATCTCCAAATCTCATTTGAATCACAGGAAGCTTGGACTTGTCTGTTAGTAAACCGCTGTCCTCTCGCCAATTCCAATCGTTCTTATCGCAGTTGCAGCCGTAACTGCTGTCCGCACACGTGTTATTCAACCCGCACGCACATTTAAAGGGAACAGAGTTGACTCCACCCCAGTACTCCATCTTCTCGTCATCACGTGATACCCACCAGCCGAACATGCTACCATTTAGAAGGAGCCTTGAATTATAGCACTCGTATTTAATAAACTGCTCACAGTGAGAAGATGAAGCTGTTAAGCTTGCTAGCTGAATCAGACTGGTTTCATTATAAGTAACATTACGCGAATAACTACCACGGTCATCATACCCATCCACCAGAGTTCTGTTTTCACTGTCGTGACTGACAACTGTCACTCCTATCCCGCCCTTGTCAGTCATGTCACAGAAGACTTTAAATGGTTTCACTCCGCCCTCTCCATCAGGGTCGATGAAATAAGAGCCATTTTTAGCCTCAGGATAGCAGTATTTGATGTCACTGCAAGTTCGATTTCCTGAAAAACAAATAACAAAGCAACAAAGAACATAAGAAATTTAGAAGTAAAAGATTTCATTTATCTTAATATAAAGTGCCTGACATGAACACGAAATTTATTTTCTCTTTACGGGAAATATACTTGGGGAATGTTTATCGGGGAAAAGAAGTACAATAGACCGATTTGAATTGAATTCATAGCCAAAAGTTGAAAAGAGGTAAACCATATACATACAAGAATAGTGGTTTATGACAGTATGTGACTCTTCCAGTTCTACCACATGCAACAGTAAAAGACTAAATTCAATACCTCCACGTTTGCAGTGAGTTCCGCAAAATCCAGGCTTACATTCACAATGATAGGAGTTCCTTTCATATTCAGGAACACAGACACCTCCGTTGTTACAAGGAGCGCTTTCACATGGAGACTAGAAACAAAGTGAACATTCCTTGAATCATCCAGTTTCTATTTTAAGAAATACGAATAGTGTTAAACACCAAATATATGAAGAGATCTTACCAACGGACTGCAGTGATGGAAGGTAGCATTTGCATGAACCTTTTCAGCCTCTCTGTACTTGTCTGTGGCCAATAACTCACACAGATAAAGACCTTTGGAGTCAGGATACACTGCTATGTTGAACGAATAGCACTTTGGTTCACCGACACAAAGGAAAGTGCAGTCCAAGTTATCTTCCACCATGGACGATGTAAGTTTCTCTTCCCATAAGAAATAGAAAGGGTCGCACTTGAATTTACCAAACGAAGCACGGCCTGTTGGATATCGATAGAGAGCGCTGTTTTGTGTGGCAAACAACAATCCTAACAAAGAAGGAAAAAACAACAGGAGTGGCAGAAGCAGCATGATGGTGGCCGATGAACTCTCACCACGGGAATGAGTTGCTGTATGATACCGTAGACTTTACATTCAAATTAAAAAATAGGTCCTTTATAATTGTTTGTCAGTAATTAGGAATTAATAGCCACATCTATGAAGCAGGTGCCATGAGTGGGATAAACTCCTACTAAAGGGGAAGTAAAAGGGGGAACAGTAAGTTTTAAAAAGTTTTCCTGAATAAAACTCTCCTTCTTGACAAACCTGATACTTTTTTTAGTTTTTTTTTTACAAGAATTGCTTTCAAACTGTTTTTTTCTTTTTTACTGAGGAAACGATGTCTATTGATGCCTTCTATACAAATAGGTTTAAATACTATTAACTATTCATATTTCTGTAACTGGTTCTATTTTGGCTCGCAGCAGGATAACAATATATGAAATAAATTGACACTATAACTTGGTACCAACTACAAGAAGCTAATGTTGTTTTCCTCTTAGATTCATCTATGTCATGTCTGTCTGACATGTGAAGATCGGAAACGTGCGAGCCTCGATTATGTATTTTATTTGCAAAAAAAGTCAGTCGTTTCATCTCTGTTTATTAGCATTTTCAATTAAACACTATACTGTTTTTAAATATAAACATTGCAGAGTTACTCATAAAAATATTTCCGGTAAAAGTTTCAAAAAAGATATCCAAATAAGTAAACTTACATTTGCGAAGGTTGTTTATCGAACATGTTACAGAACTAGCCAAGAATAACATTTCACTTAAGAGAAATGGTCAGATGACTCGCTTATGATAACTTCAGGTGCACTTTGAAAAAAGCCTGCAAACAGAGTTGAATTACACCTGTTCTGCTCGACTGGAATAAAAAAAATATTCTTCGCCTTATGTAGGCTTGAGATGCAAAACAACGGTCTGTTAGTGCACTATAATAACAGCAAAAGACACCTTGTCGGCAGGAAATACATTGGAGAGAACGAGCAATGGGGGTTTTACCAGCGATAGCTGTCTAGAAGGATACCAATCAGGAACCAAAAAAATTATTTAACTTCAGTCAATATACCAAAAGATCGTCGGAAGATCTTTGCTACCTCTGGTATTATTTAAGTGCGCCTAAACTTGTTTATGCGTCAAAATGTGGAATGCCCCCGGCTTGCAGAAACACTAATTAATTCAATCCACTGTTATACAATAAAGGAGAAGGCGTCATGACTTTGGCGAATATTCAGTTATTTTGACACGTTGTGTTTAGAAAAGTTGATGCTATGATATTATATTTTTATGCGTTTCTTTTATCTCTCATTCCGAATACGCTTTATCTTTGAAATTAAGTTAATCGAGAGGAGAAACTGTATAAACTAAAAAAAAAAAATGCAATTTTTTATTTGAACACCTAAGGAAATATCGTCGCCAAAAAATGTAAGGTTAGTTCAACAGACATGTACTCTCGTAAATCAATAGGCTTAGACTTTTTGCTCAACAGTTTATGCAAAGTGCTATATTGAAACAAAACGGTGGCAGCAACATGCACTTTGTTGCTTCGTTATCAATATATATTCAAACTTCACCGGAAATGATCATAAAGTAAAAACATATCGAGGAAACTTTATCTACATGATGGCTTAAAAGAATCATGATTTCCCTGAGATCGTATTTTCTGATCATTTCATTGCTTTGCGTCGCCAGATTAAGTTGCCCTTTCTGATGAATAAAAACAGGACCGACTTCGTTTCCTGCTCAAGGGTATTTCAGAGCATTTAAAGAGTGGGCCATTAGTTGAAGAATAAAACGATTGTCAACGTTTTTAGGCTCCATGGGTAGGGGGAGAGAAGGCGACAGTGAGTATTAATATAATTTATCCTGAAGGGGACTGTAATGGTCGCACAACTTTAAATCCTTAACATAATACATAACATTTTGTTGTTTAGTGGTATTGAGAATTCGCGTGCATATATTGAAATGTAGAAGGCGCCAACGAGAGGTCATCAAGCTCTATCCGATGAAATGTCTCAGACAAATAATTTAATCACTTGCAAAATCCAAACAGAGGGAAAAAGAAAAATTGTAACAAAGATGACTATCTACTGTAGGCTTCGAATTCAAGTGCTAATACTAGACTTACAGTCATTTTCAGATTTAGCATATTTTATTGGACCCCAAAAGGGGTGAAAGTTTGCAACTATAAAGTCTTTTGAATCTTTAATTTAAGATTTTCTTAGCAGACTAACTTCCAGCTTGGTCGTCTCCCCTTTACTTTGGTTAACAAATTACGTCATCATAAAAATTACATCAAAGATGTATTTCGACGAATTAGAAGCATGTATGAGTTTTGTAAAATGATGGCAGATTTTTCCCCGCAGGCAACAGCTTTGGAAGTGTGCTAGGAAGCCATGACTTGACCTGTTTTGCGGGACTTCCATCCAACCCCATGCAATGGCTTGTAACTGTTAAACATGATCACAAATTAGATTGTTAACTTGCATAAGAACACAACACAATGACCTGGCTGGGTGTTGGGAAGCTTAGGTTAAAAGACTTTGAGAAGGTTAGAGGCAAAAAAAACAGTAAGTGACAGCAAAACACACAATAAGCTAATGTGCAAGAGGACATTTGGTAATTTGTGAAGGGAAAAAATATAAGTACCAATATAAATTAAACCCAAACCATAGAAATCACAGCAGCAAATTTGAGTGGAAGAAATTTCAATAGGAGCCAACATGAGCATAAAGAAAAAAAAGCAAACTGTGTGAAGGGCAGAAAAACATGAGTAACCAAGTTGTGATTGTTTTTAGTGTTGGATCCAATTTGTGGTGTGCAAGTTCCCTGGACCAATCAAAGACTGTTGTAAAGCAAACACAAAGAATGTATAATTTCCCTAAATTGCGTATTGGCTATTAACTGGTCATTGAGGTGAATGTAAAATCTTGTTATTTTTGCAGAGGTTTCTTCCCACCATGATAGAAGATGAACGACTAATTTTGAGGGTAAAAAAAATGCATATACAGTTAGTTGTTAGATCTTTTTATGTCATTTGGATAATTTTTAAAGATGGTGGGTTTCATTGAGATGGTTTGATTGATTTTCTCAGTCATATCTTCTCCCTGTTGCAGTTTGCTTTAAAATAGATTAGTTGTTTTAACTCTTCAGTACAAACATTTACATGACCTTATATTTGTAACTTTTTAAAGGAAAAGGAACTTGAAAAAGAAGTTGATGGTGTGAAATTCAAGGTAAAAAGATGTACCTAATTTTAGTCAATTAGCTTGAGTTAGTATTGAGTGGTACTGGTACTGTAAGTTATGCTTGTATGAATGGTCATTTTTCTGTGTCCCCTTTCCCCCCCCCCTCCCCCCACCTTGATACACTTGTGGTCTCCATGCTCAAGTAGTTTATCATTTAATTGTTAAAATTCCATATTAAATTTTTTTCCTGTTGCAAGAGATGGTTAATTGTATTTTCTCTCCTGTTTGTTAGGTGCCATTAGATTGCCACTTGCAAGCAAGAAATAGAAGTTTTGAAGTTGCGGAAACAACTGAAGGTTACTTACTCTGACTATATAAAGAGGGCATTTTGATTGAGTATTGTAAAACAGACATAGATGATCAGAATAAGCTAATGAACACTTGGAGTAAAAACAAGAAAAATTCTTGAGCTATCAGAAAATATGACTGTTAGAGGACTTTCTTTGTCAGTGACAACTGATCCTCCCTCCCTGCCCTCCCCCCCCCCCGAGAAGCATGTGATTCCAAAAATCCTTCAACCCTTTACCCCCCCCCCCCCTCCACCGTATACCGTAATTAAGTGAATAAAATTAGCTACTCAGTTTAACTTTCAATTTTGTGGTAACGAATAAATAAACAATAGCCTCCATTTGGCACAAAAATATGCACGGATATTTGTCGGCACACATTATCCGTCCCGAAATGTGAACAGTTTACCGATAGCAAAGCTCGAGGAAAATGGTGAACTACGAGGAACAGATTGTTTGTTGTTTGTTTGTTGTTGTGAAGAGCATAATTTTGCGCCTAATGGAACAACGCCCAAGAAAAATGTTTACGAACAGCTAATTGTTTCCTGCGTGGGATAGTTACTTTTCATTGTCCTCTGAAACATGTTCATTTCTCTGTAACAAGAAAAACCCCCTCTCATCTTGAATTAAATTTTGAACCAATAGTTTTATCGTTGTGGATGTGACGTATGAAATTTGGATAACATCACTCGGGGTATATTTGGTAAATAAACCCCTCCAGGCGGCTGGTATGTAGGCGGGTAATGTTTGCGGCTGAAAAATTGTCTAATGGACGAATATGAGGCCGAGAAGCGAAGCTTCGAGGGAAAATGTAAAATTCTGGGGAGAATCTCTTGACCGTGGACATTATCAGCTTGCAGCCAACGTACCAGCAAGCCAAAAGGGGCTGTATGTATTTTCTAACCCTCTAATTAATTATCGTAACGCGCGTTGACAGCAAATTTTGCTGACTTTGTTGTAATTTTTGGAGTAGCATTTGAGGTCAGCTTTTAAACATCATTACCACTGGACTCTACCAAACGAGTAGTTAGGTGACAAAGATTATGGCTTTGTTTCTTTTAGACGGAAATTAACGAAGGACAAATGTCGACGTATATGGAGGTTATTGCGTGACTACTGTCCGGTGATTTTATACCACATGACATACAGAAGCCAATTGAGTCGCGAACATCAATAGGTGGGTTATTACCTGGGATATTTCCCACTTGTAGCTGGGATATTTTCGGTCACGAGTCACGTTTAGACCAATCGGACGCGAGCAAAAATATTTGATGGATTATGGGTTCTCCCATTCACATCGACGAGTGTATTCTTTTGTTAGAGAGGTTAAGCGTTGGACCTCAAAGTAAACGGAAAACATTGAATCCCTTGCTTCTTGTTTGCACCTGTTTTAAGCCTGAAGTGAAAATATTTGCATAGCTGATCTTTACAGTATGCCTCGTGCGTGTGACATGAGGTTAGTAATAGTTAGTTAGTATATCATGCTTTACATGACTTCAGTTCTGATATAGAAAGAGAATCAAATCAGAGCTACTTTTCGCCTTATGCAATTGCCGTAAACTCTGATGCCTGGTGACTATTCGAAAAGGAAGATGTTTCTTTAAGCGATTCAAGTTTGCTCTTAACAATATTGGTTGCCTTTTTGAAAAAGTCTACCACGTGCGCTATTTAAAAAGAAACCATGGAAAACAACACAACACTGCTGAGATTCTGAAAATATTACATGTAAATATAACTAATAATTATAACTATAATTGAGGTCTGACGGAGAGAGTAAACTGTTCAAGTTATCTCTTAAATGGTTAATAAACAGTCTTCATGAGTTCTAGATGAGTCCATAACACTCCAGTGGTCCAAGCGTGTGATATCCTGATTCATTATGACTCACAAATTCACCGGTATCTCCAAATCTCATTTGAATCACGGGAAGTTTGGACTTGTCTGCTAGTAAACCGCTGTCTTCTCGCCAATTCCAATCGTTCTTATCGCAGTTGCAGCCGTAACTTCTGTCCGCGCACGTGTTATTCAAACTGCATGCACATTTGAATGGAACAGAGTCTGCATGATCTCGAGACCGAAATAACGATTATCGTTATTTCTAAATTGGCACCAAATTTATGGATATAGTAATTTCGTGGCACTCTTTACCAATGCTCTTCACACGTGTTAAATAAAGAGAAGGACTCGGTTCCACTGTCTTACAACATTCAAGATGGCGGAGGAAAGGGGTAAATGTGCGTTCAGTTGGTCAGCATTAGATTCCATCCACCAAAACCACCTTGGTCGAGAGGGACTGAGATGGAATGATGGACAACTCATGACTTGTTATACTAAGTGAAAATTACGAAGCTACGACAACATGCCGACTTATCCCGATGACCTAAATGTATCATTTGTTTGGGAAATTGCGTCAAAACTTTTTACTCAAGAAATGGTAAGTATTAATTTATTGTTCGACTGTAGTATTATAAAACATTTTACGCAATTTTATGCAGATATTTCACGTATTTAAAAGGTGCCCAGATGTTACGTAGTTTTTGTGGATGTCATTAAGGAACATCCACCAAAACTTTGACCAAAACCATCAACAATATATTTTTTAAATTTCATCTATAGCCACTGTTAGATGTTCAGGGAGACAAAAGATTTATACCACTAATTAGCAGTTAGTGCTCTGGCTAATTATTTTTTATGGTGCACAATTGCTGACCGACCAAACGTTCATAATGATTATCATAACTCTTAACACATAGAATAAAGTGGTTTTGGTGGATGTTTCTCTCCATCCACCAAAACCACCATAGAAATTTCTGCTACTTCCTTACAGAAGACTGATGTGACCTGCTATTTGGAGTACATAACCACAATCTATTTCTTTGTATGTAGAGATATTTTGCAAAGTTCTTGAGTCAGCACCTTTTATTATTGAAACCATAATCATAACATGGTGCACAATATAGAATACAAAAGGTTCTGGTGTGGTAATCATGTAATCTTGAAACAGGAGAGTTTTTAACTGACTTAAACTGATTTAAACAGACATTTGCAACAAAATTCCAGGTCCAGAAATTTCTTCCACTATTTCCGCTAAAATCATAACCTTTAAGTACAACAAATCAGCACATTAGTAATTGTTATCAGGGGTCTGAAAATCCTATAAATCTTTCACATTTATTTCAAGTAACCTTGGATGAATAAGTATACGCTCAAGATGCAGAATGTCTTACATTTTACAAACTATTTTTTCTCTTTTTATGGATAGACAGTGAAAGGCCTTTGCCACATTGGTGAATCAAACCATTGTATACCATGCATTTTGTGATAATTGTTTGTTTTTGCTCACAATATCCAGAAAAATGGAGGGGATAAATTTAAATAGCAAATTCTATTAATGGTTAAAATTAAATAACATTGGAAGATCAAATTAACTTTGTACTGTTTAAAATTCAGTTTTGGTTTCTTGCTTATTCCAGCCTCTTAATATTCAAAAGCATTCCTTGTCATTTTTGTGTTCTTCTGTGTACATAACGTGAAAAATAAACACAGAGAAAGGAAACCACAAAGGATTAAACTTGAAGCTAAAGCAAAGTTTAAGTTGAGCCATAGCTGATCCAAATACTGAGCACTTTGTATTGTAACCCATTTAGCAGTAAAGTTTATCTATATGTCTGCCAGCTTGTCACAAGTCTTACCCCTCTCCTTCAAAAGTCTCTATAAATAAATTTTTCTTTGTGGTCCCTAATTGATGATAAGTATATTACAGCTCCTCAATTTTCCTCTCTCAAGACAAGGTTACTCTAAATTTAACAAAGTAATGGACTTGATGAAACTCAAACTATAACTCAGCTGGCTGCTACTTGCAACCTTAATTTCTAGATATCAGTATACAATAATCAATATGTTATGAATAAGAACCCTAATGCTTTATTTTGCAGTGATCACCTTCCTCCTTTTCATTTGCAGACCAGACTGGAACCTCTATACATGTGTTTGCTTGTTTTGAGTGGGGATGGAAGAAAAGGACTCATGCCGCATATCTGATTTATTAAATTGCATTTGTTCTGTTTATACATGAGTAGAACTACCTTGTTCTCTGAAAAAAATAAAATTTCTCGCATTTTCATCTGTGCTTTGCAGTCAAACTTCCTTGTGTCTTGGACAAGAAATCTTATTTTCTTGAAAACAAAATCTTTGTTTCCAGCTGTGGTGTCTTTGACGTATTGACTGTACAACTCCGTTTTGTAACAACAACGTAATCTTTATTGTGTTTTATATCGTCTTACCACATGCTCTCTCCGCTACTATATCCCATAATAATAATGAACATACGGGACACTACATCTCCCCCTAAGTTATTAAAAAAAACAACCAAGTAATAAAGTACTCGAAAAGAAAGTTCAGAGTCTCTTATTTTCTTCTGAATAATTTTAAACTAGGCGCGTACATAATCTTGCATCCAGGAGGGCGCTCGCTTGGCACGCACAGGGCGCGAAGCAACTGAAGGTAAGGGGCTAGATACGGCTTCAGATGTATCTGTTGCTGATTGACTAGAACTGAGATTTGGCTCATCCTGTCGGGGTTGCGCTGGTTGCTCGGCTAGGCATGGCTGTGGATCTATTTCTGCTTTTTTAACAGTCCCAGGATCCATAAACTTTTTCGTATGAGCAATGTTGCGCATCTTATTGTTCCCGTTTGTGTCTTGTAAAATGACGGCATTTCCATCTTTACGAGTGACAATGTAAGGTTCTGGCTCATAGTTTGGTGAGAGCTTGTTTTCACGTGTCTGCTTTAACAGTACCTTGTCACCCTCCTCAATATTGCTGTGTTTGGCTCCTCGTGTTCTGTCTGCATACTCTTTCTGGCTGAGTTTTGCACGAGTGTCTCTCTCTCTCAACAACTGTTGCCAATATGCTTCAGTTGCACGGTCTTTGGAGAATTCGACTCGTGGAAGTTTGTCACGCAGTTTCCTCCCCATCAGTAGTTCTGCAGGTGATAATCCAGTAACAGTGTGTGGGGTAACTCTATATTGGAAGAGGAAGTTCTCAAGAGCCTTTTTCCAATCCTTTCCTTCGACGCGTGCAATTCGCACTATCTTCAAAATTGTTTCATTTGCGCGTTCTACCTCTCCGTTGCTCTGTGGCCAATAGGGTATGCCCTTCTTGTGGTCTATTCCCAGGTATTCTAGGGAGCCCTCAAATTCCTTTGACGCAAATGGTGGTCCGTTGTCACTGCGCAGAGTTTCTGGTAGTCCATGTGTTCTGAAAATAGCTTCCATGCTTTTTATCACATGTCGGGCATCTGTCTTCTTTAGGAGAATAGCCTCCAGCCAACGAGAATAATAGTCGACAGCAACTAAAAGGTGTTCACCGTTTGAGATTTCAAGAAGGTCCACTGAGATCTCCTGCCAGGGTCCATCAGGTAGACTGCTTGACCTCACAGGCTCTGGTTTTGATCTTGGTCCCACAAGTTGACAGGGGTGGCATGAACGTATGGCATCCTCCACCTGTTTGTCCATTTGTGGCCACCACACTTTTTCCCGCAACCTGGCTTTAGTACGGACCATGCCCTGATGACCTTCGTGTGCCAACATGATGGTTTGTTTCCACAGGCTCTGAGGCATTACAATGCGAGTCCCTCTCATCACTACTTGTCCTACTACCCACAGTTCTTCCTTAACTGCTTTGTAGGTGGTGCCTGACAATTGGGTCCAGTCACCAGTGATCACAGCTTTGTGCACTATCCGTAAAGTTGGATCATTTGCTGTGGCAGTCTCAACTTGCTTCGGCAACAAAGCGGCTGGTATTGCTGCACTTGCCACGCTGTATGCAAAATCTTCCGTCTTTCTGGTGTCGTCATCTTGAGTTGAGCCAATAGGCAGGCGGCTGAGGACGTCTGCCGGATTATCTTTGCCTGGTATGTGCGTCAGCGTGTATTGAAATTGCTGCAAGTATAGGAGCCACCTTTCTATCCGGGCGGATGGAGGCTTCGACTTTGTACCGAGTACTGTGACTAGCGGCTTATGGTCAGTGCGGACTTCGAATTTAATTCCATACAGGTACAGGTAAAACTTCTCGCAAGCCCATCTGACAGCTAGAGCTTCTCTTTCGAACTGGGAGTACCTTGTTTCAACGTTGCTAAGCTTTCGGCTAGCGTAATATATTGGCCTGTAGGTCCCGTCTCGTTGTTTTTGCTCCAGAACTGCTCCAACTCCAACAGGAGAAGCATCAGTTGTGAGCCGTGTTGTGGCACCTTGCCTGTGGTAGGCCATCACTGGTGCTCTGGTTAGCAGGCCCTTGATTTCTTGAAAGGCTTTTTTTTCTTTTGGACCCCAGTGCCACTTAACATCTTTGCCGGTTAGGTCCCACAATGGACTTGATATGGTTGCAAAGTTTGGGATGAACTTCGCACAAAACTGAACTGAACCGAGAAAGCTTCTTACTTCAGACTGGTTTTGGGGCGTTGGTGCTTTAACGATAGCTTCCACTCGTTCACTGGAGACTTTTAATCCCTCGCCAGAGAGTACATCACCCATGTAAACCATGCTGCTAACACCAATTTCACATTTGTCATAATTCAAGGTGAGGTTTGATTCTTCCAGTTTACGCATGACCCTGTCTAAATTCTCATCATGTTCTTTGTCGTCTGCCCCTACGACTCGCAGGTCATCATGGAGATTGTAGGCACCCGGGCAGCATTTAATTACTTGCCACACGATCTGCTGGAATTTTTCTGTGGCCATGTTCACGCCAAAAAGCAGGCGTTTGTACCTGTATAAACCATCAGGCGCAGCAAATGTTGTGATATCCCGAGAGTCTGGATGTAGCTCAATTTGGTGGAAGGCCATATTTAGATCTAGCTTTGAGAAAACTTTGGCATAGGAGACTTCTTGGAGTGTCTCTTCAACTGTTGGTACTGGGTGCTTCTCCCGTACGATGGCCTGATTTGCTTGCCTCATATCAAGACATATCCTGATGTCACCATTAGGCTTCTCCACCACAACCAAGGGGTTCACCCAGCTGGTTGGTCCCTCCACCTTTTCAATGACATCAAGTTTGAGTAGTTCCTCTAGCTTTTCGGTGACCTTAGCTCTTCTACTAAAAGGGATTCTGCGTAGTGGCTGAGCGACTGGTTGAACACTCTCATCAATGTGGAGTTTTAGCTGATATCCTTTGAGCTTGCCGAGGCCTTGAAATACTTTTGGAAATTTGGACTTCAGAAGGGCTTTTCGGTCAAGACTGTTTGTGAGGCTTTCCATGCTATCAGATTTGACATCACAGCTATTAATGGACACGCCTACCCTTAACACGCCCAGCAATTCGGAGGCCTCGCGACCAAGTAGCGTCGCTGCCTTACCGCACATTACATAAAATTCAGTATACAGGGATTTGTGGGTCTGTGGTACTTGTACGTTAAAAAAGTATTTCCCTTTAAGCTGGAGAGGCTGTACAGAAGCATAAGCATAAACTCTCTTATTGCAGTCCAACAATCTAGCCTTGCCCCCCGATACAAAATTAAACATTTCCTCTGACATTAAATTACAGCTAGCACCAGAGTCTATAACAATGTTTACAAGCTTATCTTCAATCATGAGTTCCATGGTGTTCTCTCCATCCGTGCTCCCGGTGCTGAACACGTAGAAGTCATCACTGTTTACGCGCTCGTCTGCACTCGCGTCTTCGCACACGTTGTGTACATCACGTTGCTCCTTTGAATTTCCTCCTCTTCGTCCACGGCTAGGTTTTGTTCGTGGGTTTCCGCGACCACGACTTGAACTTTGGCTGGGGTCTCGTCCTTTATTCTGCTTGGAGTGGCAGCACACTTCAAAATGACCGATGTGCCCGCACTTTCCGCATTTGTGGTCACGTGAGCGACGGCATTCTTTCGCGAAATGACCCACTTTATCGCACCGCCAACATTTTCCCCCTTGTTTTGGATCACGGGACAAGCTGTTTACGTGGCTTTCGGGAATGAGGATAAGCGCTTCTTTGTCATGATACTGGCTAACGATTTCCATGAGTTTGCTGAGAGGCAGTGTTTCCTCATGGTACAATTTTGACTTGAGATTTTTGTCCTTCAGAAAAGAAATGGCGCGATCTCTCACCTGGTTGTCCCTTTCGCCCTCGTAGTCACAATGTTCTGCTAGTTTCTGCAGGCGAGTAATAAAATTGTTGACGGTTTCACCAGGTAATGGAGTAGCCGCTAAAAATATTTGTCTGGCCATTGGGGCGTTCTTTTTGAGCTTGAAGTGTTCTGAAAGGCAGTCCATAGCTTTTTTGTAATCTTTCGCTTCGCCTCGTGTTGTAGCAGGAATGGAATTATTGAAAACATCTCGGACTTTGGGGCCGGCTAGGTGAAGTAGTAGTGCTCTTTTTTGTGTGGGGTCGCTGATTCCAGAGGCAGTAACATAAAGCTCGAATTCTTCTTTCCAAGTTAACCATCTTTGGGCGAGTGTAGCTGGTTCGCCGACGGCGTCGAACGCAGATAATCCAGGTAATCCGCTTAAGCATACGGCCATCTGTGCGAGTTTTGTCCACTGTTTGAACTCGTTTCCACTTCAGCAGCCGTACGGCAAGTTGAATATCGTTTATCCTCGTCGCCAAATGTGGTGTCTTTGACGTATTGACTGTACAACTCCGTTTTGTAACAACAACGTAATCTTTATTGTGTTTTATATCGTCTTACCACATGCTCTCTCCGCTACTATATCCCATAATAATAATGAACATACGGGACACTACACCAGCCTTCAGTAATAGGTAAATATAACAGTGTAAGATGAGTGACAGTGTATTTCTCAAGTTATTTTTTGGAATGTGACAAAACGGAAGTGTCATAGCGTGATAAGGAGCAAACATATGATTGCTTGATAGAAAGCAAAAAATGCAGAATTTCATATATTTTCTCCTTTGTCAGCAGCATATGTTAGTGAAAAGTTCTTATAATTGTTAACTTCTAAACCATCTTCAATTTAGCCAAGATTGAACTGTTATCACGTTTGTCATAAAAGTATTCTGAGATCAATGTCATATGACCCATTCAAGTATTTGACCTTTCGAATTAGCAAGCCATAGTTGACAGAAACACAAAGGTTGAGGATAAAAAGAAATTATTATATACAGTACTTCTTCTGCATCCTTTCGTTTCCTTTTCTCTCCAGCTGTTCTATCTATGCCGAGCTAGCAATTGAACACTTTCCTTCCCAAAATTAGGAAAGGCACACCAGTAAAACACGAATTTTTGCTCCTTAAATATCTCATGCATCTTCCCCCAGTATTTTGCGACTTCTGTCCTAGGAAGGAGGTGTAAGCATTAAATTAACCCGAATGATTCCACAATTGTGGTATCATCCAAGCCATGCCAGAGGACTTGAACTAGATAAACTAGTGAGAATGCACAATAACGATAGCAAAACTTTGTAATGCTAAAGAGCTATATCAATATACATATGTGTTCCCGAAACCTTTGACAGCTTTAAAGAAAGAAAACTTCGTCGTCAATCCTGTTTCAAATTCCGCAATAAGTTTATGCGCCTCATCAACAGAATTTACGTATCCTAAATTATCTGCATGTCTACCATCAATGGTTCGCGACTTAAAATTCTCGCTATGCTGTTTCTGTTCAAGAATCATGGGATTTACAGCTTTTGATGTTCGGCTACATGGGTCGCGAATTCCCACGTAGACTCTGTGACCCCCTTCCGCAGTATGATTTTATTGTGTCAGCGGTCGTCCCACTTTAGTAATAACTAACTAAGGGGAGCTCAACTTGGGGACTAGGGTTGAATCAGCTGTTAATTATAACCAGCGGCAAGAATCCCGCGCTATTACTTAAAGTCACGTCCCTATCAGGGCTCATGGGCCTTTCCTTGCTAACGAGATGTCATCCGAATTTTTTGCAACGCGGGCTACTAGCCTTAGCTGTAATCCAAATAGTTCTGGCAAACAATCTACGCTAGTTAAGAAGGAAATCGAATTTCTTCATGCAAACCTCTGCGAGGTACGCGTTGATAGTGACTACGGTTACGGGTTTTTAGATGGGACAGAGGAACGGAAGGAAGATCTCATTGAGCAATTCACCACATTGAATTCTACATGTTTTGTGCGCTCCACAACAGAGGTCAAGGAAAGGTCGCGGAGATCATCCGAAAATAGTATTTTCAATCTTCTTTACTTTTTCTTTTGAGCATTTTAGGTTTGCAATTTTCGGGAATAGGAAAACGATTGCGCAAAACAGAGGACGAATACAGTCAAGGAAGGCCATGCCAGGGTTTTCATGTTTATATTACAAAACAACTTGACCTTTCGCTGCCTTTTGTTTGTTAAGGGCGGAAATATGCTAGTCATTTATGGAGCCCAGATGCGACGTCCATATCTTAATGAAGAAATGAAAGCGAAATATTATGTCGCAACAGTTCAATAAAATTTAGCCATCAAGTGGCCAGGATTTTAATTTCGGTAATTATCCGAAGGCATTTACAGCACCGTTCCACACGTGCGTTGACAGACTATTGCACAACTTTCACCGGTGAGAAAATGAGTACGAAGAAATGCTAAATCATCGTCATAAAAGTCAACAATCATTCACAGTTGTCAAGATTTAGCGACTATTTAATAAAGCGTTTTTCGTAGTCTAAAAATGATCACATTTTTCTTTAACCTCGGCCCGGAAGGTTTTTAACAGTTTACACGGGTTTGGAAGAAAAGACAAGGCGCTGTGAAAAACATGCGCGTGTGGACCAGATCTGTTTTGTTTGCACTCTTTTTTCTTTTTTTTAGAAAAACAAAGAAAGCAGCCCAAAATTATGAAAGCTTGAGTCTCCAGAAATCTTTAATTTAATTTAATTTCTGACTTGCTAGCCACTCTTCCTCCTGGCACTTTATCTGCAAAAGAAACACAGAAAATTAAAGAGGAGATCCCTAGTTTTGTAGATGGATGGTTAACTGATACGGTGAGCAGTACTGTATTCCAGTAACTATTCGAAAGATTAATTTTGTATATCTTCAGTTGTTAAATTCGTTGTGCTGCTCTTTGCAGATCGTTGATGCTACACTGTGGAAACTAACAAAAATCTTTGCTGCTGACAGTACCCTTTGTCAGTTGGTGAAACATGGGGCAAGTACCCGTAGATTGTGGATGGGCGAGAGGTTCCATGGAATTGAAAAAATTGTTATTCCAATGAATATCACTGGACATCACTGGACATTACTGGTAAGTCGAGGATGCTATTCATACTGTACATTTTTTTTAAAAAAATAGTCATCTCTAAAAATTTGTATTATATTCTTTAGATAAATTGAACATTGTACACATGACTCAGGACTTCGTTTTGACGACATAAAATAAATGTGTTCAAAGATTTTAGATAACAAGGAATCTATCCGTGTCTACATTGATCCTATTCATGGAAACAAACGTCCAAATGAAATAACAGCAGCTTCCAATCCCAGCCTGTACAGACTTATAAATAACATAAGGTGAGTTTCTGTATTCCCAGCAAGACCCTGTGTTTCATTGTTGTGAGAGTTATTAATGGCCATTGTACTGGCCACATTGTTTTTATGATTTTTCAGCTATATATATATGAGTAATTTAGTGACTTCATGTAACATAAACTTAACTAAACCTAACTTAATTGATTCCATCAATCGCCAGGAATTAATATTGAGACAATGTTCATAACTCATTTTTGTAGCTATATCCAGTAGCATTATGAAAATGGTTGCAATCTTTCTGTAGTGAGGCTGCTGACATCAAAACAGGCTGGAAAAGTAAAGAGTGGGCATGCCTCGAGCCACCCCATTTTCAGCAAACTGATGGATTCAACTGTGGAGTACTTATTTGTAAGGTAATCTTTAGAGTGGTATAAAGAATTAGATAAGTGAGCTCATAGGTACCAATTCCATCAATATCTTTGACATTAAACAGTCAAAACAATATGATGTCATTCCATAGCAGTTTTTAAAGAAACATAATCAGAATATTTACATTTTTACATCAACCAATCTTACATCATATATAATATAACTGCAAGATCTATTGTTAGTTTGCCAGGAACTTGTGTGATAACAGACCAATCACAAAGGTCAATGTTTCTATTGAGAGAATGAAGCTTCTATCCAACCTGTTTGGCAGCTGTTACAATGACATTTTGAGGTACAATAATTATGCCTTTCTTATCATTACAATCACCACTGTGTATTGTGTTTAATCCCAAAAAACAAATTGACAATTAAGTAATTATTTTGAACTTTTACTTCACTTTTTGGCAGAGGAAGGGATGTTGTTGTTTGCAAGGTGTGTCAGATGGATGACAATGAAGACTGGCTTGGCTGCGATAGATGTGGATATTTCTTCCATGCTAGTTATTTAGGAGTGAACTTTGCCACAGCATTGCAAAATCCTTTCTTTTATTGTCCATGATCATACACTTAAAATACACACAAATAGCAACCTATCTGGGAGTCTTCTTTTCATTTTTAAAGTATGTGATGGAGTTGTGGCTCAGCTTGTTGAAATTTACATTCAAGGGAAAAAAATTGTGAGAAAGTGTATTTTCTAAAGCAAGCTATATAATTTAAATCATTTTTTCCCAAAGAATATGCAGTAAAAGGGCCCACGAGGTGTACTGTTAAGAGACCAATCATTTAAGTCAGTTAAAATTTGACTGACTGAATGTGATCAGTAATACTTCTTTGTTATAGTCACAGCAAATGTTCCTTGATTTAGGCACTCATTTGCTGAGAAACTGATGAAATAGATATGTCATGTTCATTAAACATCTTTTTGGACAAAAACCATGGAACCAATATTTTCAGAAACTGTAATTGTAAAGAAAACAAGAAAGAACCAAAAGGCACACAAACAAGCAAAAGATAAAATACTAAACAAGAACTTAATGAAGAGAAAATTGAAGACACACTTCCAGAAGCTGATGATAAAATGCCCTTTTTTACCCTGTACGTTCCAATTGGATTGATAAACCATTTACCAACCATTTACAAGACTAATGGCTGAAGTATTAACCTGTGAAAAATATTATGGAATTGGAGTTGACGATAAAATTTAGAAGGTCCGGTTCTAAATAATTCATATCCTTGTGCTGTATGTTCGGGTATAACACGTTTGTCACTGGTTTGTGTATAAACACTTTCTTTCCTAATTTCAAAAGCAATTCCCAGTATCTAAGAGTTATTTGGTGGGGGACAGGGGGATGGGAACCCATGAGAATAGGGGATGGAGGTGTACTGGAGGCAAGAGGGGTAGGAACTGGGTAAAATTTTTAGCAAAATTGCATAAACTTTTGCAATGAAAATAAAACAGAGGCAAGAGCCATTTAATAAGGGTATGGGAATCAGGATATTCAGACCCCTCTGTCCAACTCCCCCCTCCATGCAGTAATTTTAAATCCAAGTTTTCCCAGCTCATGCGAACACACTTGAGTCCCCCCTTCACCAACTCAAACTATTATTGTGAAGGACCTGCTCTTCACCATGACTAATTATTAATATGAAACCATTACATTTCCTTCTGCAATAAGCCAAGAATACCTTACTGGCCAGCTTCTAAAAGCTGCATATTTTTTACGATAATAATGCTTACTTGTTCTTAATTTTAACTGATGTCAACTACTAAGTTTTCAATGGGCCAGTAGACTGTTAAACAGACGAACCTATTCCTGATCTTAACGGCAAATTATATATGGCCACCTTGGAAGCTCAGCTTTTTTACTGTATTAAAAATTATACACGGAAAAGTTCTGCAGTTTTCTAATAAAGCATTCCTTTTTACCGATGTACTTACCTCCTATTTGAATCTGCCATTCAATTCGCCTTTTCTTAACGTAAATTCTAACAAAATCCTGCAAGGTTTCAACTCCGGAACCCAACTGATTAGAGTAGAGTAATCAATTGTGATACCGCTGGTTGACTGCAGGCATATCCTTGTCTATTATTACTAAAGTGAGACGACCGCTGACACGATAAAATCATACTGCGGAAGGGGGTCACAGAGTCTACGTGGGAATTCGCGACCCTCGGCTACATCACTTGCGGATTTCCGAGAATCTTCGGTTATGTTTTGCAAGTCATTAAATATTCTATCTCAGTCCCTCTCGACCGAGGTGGTTTTGGTGGATGGAATCTAATGCTGACCCGTTCAGTTGTGATCAGCACGATCTCGACACCAAAATAACGATTATCGTTATTTCTAAATTGGCCCTGAAATAACGAATATCATAATTTCAGTGCATGTCTGAGACCTTCGGGCTCGAAGCTTGGGAACTAGTATTCAGGGAAAGATAAAATGGCGGCTTACGGCGGCGAAGGAAATCTCAGTAGTTTAATATTTTAGCGTGAAAAGGCTTGGGTGTTGTGATCTGGTTCTCTAGTAAAAAAAAAATCACGGTCTGCAATGGCCCTACCACCTTTTGAACAACAAGAAAACATTGAAACGGTGGTAAAAAGCAGCAAGTTTCGAAGTCTAAACGAAAGATGGGTAAGCTGAGTTTCAGTCAAATATCATGACATTTGGGATGTAATTTCGATACCGAATAAATAGTTTTACATGGTTACACACGCATAGGATTCTGTTGTGTTCACGTGAAGGCCATTTCAGCCATTCCTGCCACTTGTAAGTGGTAGGAAATAAAAGATATGTATAGTTGTTTCGTATTGAAGCCCTGTGAAATCACAAATTTGATTTATTTCTTCTTTGATTTAGGTGGTCATTATCCATTACTTTTGGAAGTCGATGCTGATGAGAAAGAAAAATGTTTATGATTATTTCTTCTCTCGAACATTTTACTATTTAGGTACCAAATAATCTTGATACTGAAGATCATTGCATGCATTATGAAAAAATTACCCTTGATTGCTTTGTCAACTGGAATGTATAATGTAATATACCTTGTGATTTGTGGGATTTTCACAAGTAAACTAGAAATACTTGAAGAGGGTAATGATGAACTTAATGCAGAGCATTTGGTACAAAGTCTGCTTTGCTGTAATCTACCTGAAGGTGCTTTTTATATGCTAGTAAGACTTGCACAGCCCAGTCAAAATGTTTTTGAGTAGTAGACAAGCTGGCTGTAGTAATTATAGGCAGCAGAGGCCAAACCTCTTCCTGAAAAGCAGTCTGAAAAATGTGAAGTTAGCGGAAGGTACTTCATTGTAGGCGGCCAAATTGTAAGCTGCCAGCCCATTTTGAGTGAGCAGTAAAACTCAAGATTGGCTATTTTAGCTAATTTTATTGAGAACCAAATTCCCAGCAACGGGCCCAATTTTACTGGGCTATTTGTTATTTAACTACTTAGTAATATTCTTATTAAAATTTACTGCATTCCTTTCTAATAATTTGCTGCTGATTGTATGCTTTGTATAGCTTATGATTTGTGTGATTTTCACAAGTAAATTAGAAATACCTGAAGATGGTAATGATGTACTAGATAATGTACTTGATGCAAAGCTATTTTGGTGCAAAGTGTGTGCCTTGTCCGTAGGTGATTTTGCATGCTAATAAGACTTGTAATTCAAATAATACACATCAGCTGGAGTGGGAATATTAAAAGAAAAATAATAATATTTAGCTATACCAAGTTCTGGTTTTATGTCCAAATTAAGCACTTAGTTGAAGATCACTGCACTGCTCAGGTATAGAAGGCTGAAAGAGTACTGTCTGCTGTTAGTTTGATTTTTTTCATTTCTATTGATTTATTTTATTTATCAATGTTTCTTTGAATTGTAATTCATTGATCTCTTTCAATAGTGCAGGTTCACTCATGTAACCTAATCTCCCACATATGTGTGTATGTATGTATGAGCTCAGTCGAAATTTTTTTGAGTGGAAGGCAAGCTGGTGATAGTAATAGGCAGCAGAGGCTGAACCTTGTCTTGAATGGAAGTGTGAAAAGTGTGAAGTTAGCGGCAGCTATATTGTGGCAGGCAGCCAAATTGTTGGCTGTGGCACATTTTGACTGGGCTGATTGTGTGTAGTATATATGTGCACTTCTTTTAGGGTGTTAAACAGGTTAAAGTACCAAGAAATCCTCTGTGATAACTTGATAATTCAAGATGTAAAAATTTTAAATAATAAGGTAAAGCTTGATCATTCTTAAGAGTTTCCATTTGTTCTGGAAATTTGGGGGAGAGTCAGGGGAGCATTATTTATACATAAATAATGTACATAAAAAGTAAAAAAAAAGGACTAAGGTAAAATCTCAATTGGTTTTAAGAGTTAATTTTATTAAGAGAAAACCCTGGATATAGCTTGCGATTTGTGTGATTTTCAAAAATTGTTAGGAACCTTGTTAATTTTCAGCTTCAAGAACACAAGTACATAATCTTTAGTGCAGCCCTCTTTTCTCCCCGCCATTATTCTAATTTTTTTATCAAGTTTCCTTTTTCTTGTGTTCAATTAATTTATTGTCTTTACAGGTGAAATTTTAATATCTGCTAGCACAATTATCTCTGCTAAGAGTGTCTACCATCACTCTTGCCGGTCTCAAGCCCAAAACGCTGCAAACTAGCTGAAACTACATGTATTTCGTAAAATTGCAATGAAATCTATCTAAAAACACCAAAATCCGGCAGAACGCACGAGTTTTTGCCAAATTTTACGCAAAAGTTGACAAAAGCGCTCAATTCGACCTGAAAAACACTTTTTTTTTTTTTTTTTGCAAAAATCAGCCTATTTTACGACATTGTGCTTCAAAAGCACGATGTCTTTAACAAAATAGGGATACAATCCACGTGAAAACACTTATTCCAGCTAAAACGCAGTGTTCTCAGTAAAATTTGGGGAAAAACGCGTAAAAACCGTCAGAAACACGACAAATTGGGCTGATTTTACCCACTTTTTGTGTAAATAGCTACCAAAACCCTCAAAACTAGCTGGAACTACATGTTTTTCACAAGATCGCCATAAAATCTTGAAACGTTGCTTTAGGGACCTTTATGCCTCCAAAACGAGTTTTTACTTTAAAAAAAATGGAATGAACAAAGATGTTAAAGGGGAAAAAGCTGTGATAAAGGAGAAGTTTAGTGTTGCTGTTTGATATGCCGCCCAGATATACCAATTTATTAATTTAACGCCTTTAGCCGTGGGCAGAAGTTTTTCTCTAGACTAAGAGGACCCTCCCTATGTTGACGAACCTCAATAATTCGTTGATTTTACTGTTTTTACACAGATTTGATTTTAACCATATTCGCCAAAATAACTGCCAAAACACGGCAAACCAGTATCTCGGCCAAGAGCGATATTGGCCATTTCACACATCCTTATTAGATATGAATTTTATTAAAGATTGTCATTCTAGCATATGTTGGCTAGTTACCACAGCTTTCTTGATTTTCATGGGAAAGTGGCATTGGTTGGTACCATAACCAATCTCCTCGACTTTCCCATGATTTTCATAGGATGTTAGCATCGACCCATACTTCGAACCTCAGTTGTTTTTCTGGCGCGAGTTTCACAACTTTCTTGTGGTTTGGCATTGACTCAGAGTTGGGCTTATTTTTATAGCTAATCCATCGGCGACTTTCTCATGATTTTCTTGGGTTCTCAACAGTGACACGCACTTTGGAACCATAATTTTATAAATATGTCAACACTGGCAAATACTGCTAAAATCTACACTCTACTAAACTCCATGTACCACAATATCCACACAACTGCGTGTGCCTACTTGAAAATCCTAACCCTAACCCTAAAACTATCCAGTTAGCCTAGTATTGTATTGCTGGTTTGAGTGACTAAACTGGCTCAAATGATCCAGCTGCTTAAAAATCTAAGCACAGAGTAAGTTTAAAAGATCCAATTTTGTAAGGTTTCGAAACAGTTCCAAAATTAACATGCACATAGCTCAGTGTAAAACATCGAAGCTTCTAGGACTTCTTATGATTCCTACGAACGTACACACCTAATGCACGTCAATTTGCCTTTGTTGTCCTCGAACGATCACGTCTTCATGGTAACGTGGTGTAAGAACTGTACAGCACTTTATATATATATATGTTTTACTTGACGGTAAAAGTTTGAATCCGTACAAGGAAACGTAACGGAAACAGGCGACGATAATATTCCGTTGACAGAAATGCAACGGAAACGTGTCGTCATATTTCCGTTCAGGAATCATAACGGAAACATAACAGGTCCAAGGAAGAAGTGAATGATGTGGAAACATAGAGTTTCATTTTTCCGAATTACGGAATCATGCTATTTCGTCCTGTGCTCACTCTAACTCTGTGCTATCCTAAACCTAACCCTAACCCTAACCCTAACCCAAACCCCAAACCAATCCTAAGCTATGGTAAAGGGTTTAAGTCAGGGTTGAGGATAGGGTTAGGGCAGGAGCCCATTACCTGGTTAGGGTTAGAGTTTGTGTTGCTTCGGGTCAGAGGGGTTTAGTGTTACAATCAGAGTTAGGGCTAGGGTAAAATTATGCTTAGGGTTAGCAGGGTTTAGTGTTAGAATTAGGGTTAAGACTAGGGTGAGGCTATGCTTAGGGTTGGCGTTAATATTTTTCTACAAGCATTCAATTGCAGGGTTTTTGGTATTGTGTTTGTAAATTTCAGTAACTACTTGAAAGTTTACTGAAAAACAAACGATAGGCCGACTGGTACACTTACAGGATAGATAGAGAAGGTTGGGGTTAGGGTTAGGGTTAGGGTTAGGTCTAGGTTAAGGGCTATAGGTTAGGGTTAGGTCTAGGTTAAGGGCTATAGGTTAGGGTTTAGGGTTTAGGGTTAGGTTTTAGGGTTATGGTGTGGGGCTAGGGTTAGGGTTAGGGTTTAGGCTTAGTGTCAGGGTTAGAGGGTCTGCGGTTGAGGTTAGGCCTAGGGTGAAGGTTTGGGGTTAGGGTTTGGGGGTAGGGTTAGTGTTTAGGGTAAGGGTGTAAGCCTCTTCAAAAATATTTTTAAGAAGATTTTGTCACCTTTTTCACTAAAATAACCACCTGAAGAATTTTGACCAGTTAGATTATTTGAAGCGGTTGGATTAATTTTGATTGGGGTTCAATAACTTTTAGTAGTTGGATGATTATTTTTACCAGTTGAACCACTGTAATATGCTGGATCTTTTTAACTAATTTTAACATCCTTACCTTAATTATTTGAACCAATTTCACTGGTTACACATGTATTATCCAGTTAGACCATTTCAACTGGTTGGATCATTTAAACCAGTTTGTCCATTTTAGATATTGGCATCATTTTATCAAGTTGGATCATGTTAACCAGTCGCACCATTTTAGTAAGTGAGATCGTTTCTTCCGATTGGACCATGTCACGTAATTAAAATCTTTTCACCGTTTAAACCATTTTATCTTGTTTTGGCTGGTTGGACCATGTTAACCAGTTGCATCATTTTGACTGGAGTGAAAAGTTCCGTTCTTAACCCGAGCCCTAACCCTAACCCGGGGTTAGGGTTAGGGTTAGGATAGCTCGCAGCTAGAGTTAGAGTTAGGGCTTGGGTAGGGTGGGATTATGATTAGGCTGAGGGTTACAATTTTTTCTGAAAACATCCAATTTTTTTTTTTTGGTATTGTGTTTGGCTCTAAACTTTAACAACTACTTGAAAGTTTGCTTGAAATCAAAATATACCATTTTTTGCCAAAATAACTGCCAAAATGCGCAATTCGGGCCTTTTTATCAATTTACACTGGGTTTAAGCTTGGTTTTTGTGTTTTCCCACAGACTCTTAAACTATTTCGCTGAGAACATTTTTTGCAGCGTTTTTAAAACTGAAATAAGCTTATTTTTGCAAAAAAAACAAACGTGTTTTTCAGTCGAATTGAGTGTTTTTGTCAACTTTAGCGAAAAATTTTGCAAAAATCGTACATTTCTGCCGTATTTTGGAGTTTTTAGACAGATTTCGTCGCGATCTTGTGAAAAACATGTAGTTTCAAGCTAGTTTTCAGTGTTTTGGCAGTTATCTTGGCAAAAAATGGGTAAGTCAGCGCAATTTTTTTTTTTGGTTTTTAAGGTTTTGTTTGCCCAAATTTTACTGAGAACACTGTGTGTTAGCTTGTCTCAATTGTTTTTTCGCAGATTCTATCGCAGTTTTGCTGAAAACATAACGTTTAAGCTTGTTTGCATCGTTTTTGGTCGTGAAATAAGCTAACTTTTGCAAAAGGAAAAAAAACGTGTTTTTCAGCCCAAATTGACATAAAGGATACAGAAGAACATTTGCTTATTGCCTTTTTTTTTTCCTTATTCATGAAGTTGATTTTGGCATTTCAAACAAAAACTTTGCTAGAGCATTAATTGAATGACATATCATGCACTTACTTTGAAGCAAGAACACTTTTTTTTTAATTCAGAAAAATACCTTTTTATTTTTTTTAAGGACTGCTGGATATAACCTGTACAACCAAGATGAATTTACATTCATTATTTGTCATAACTTACACTAAATTAGAAATTAAAGTATGAAATGAGGGTACTAGCCCTTTAATAGTGTTCAAAATTTCCATATGCAGGGGTACTTGTGGCTACTGGAGAAGAATCAGTCTTTAACCCTTCACCCCCCCCCCCCCCCCAAGGGAGATAATAAGTACAGATATCCTCTTCCCTAGGGGCAACTAGCTCAAAAGTGAGTGATCTCAAGGGCCCTCCAAAAACGTTTTCTACAGCAATAACTAAGCTCTACAGAAGCACACTATGCAGACAAAAGGTGTAAGAGAATCAATGAATTCTTTAATTCTTGGTCCCTCCCAGGCCGACCTATTGTACAAATCTCATGACATCTGTTCCAGTTTCATAAGTCAATTTTTCAAGCTTCAAGCTTTTCCTGGAATTATGTACTTGTTCTTGAAGCTGAAAATTAACAAGGTTCCTGTAAATTAAGTTTACATAACAACCTAACAATTTGTGAAAATCACACAAATCCCAAGCTATATCCAGAATTATGCTCTTAATAAAATAAACTTTTAAAGCAAATTGGGATTTTGCCCTAGTTCTTTTTATTTTTTTGTTACTTTTTAAATACATTTGTATAAATAATGCTCCCCTAACTCTCCCCAAAACTTTTAGAACAGATACAAGCTCTTAAGAATGATCAAGCTTTACCTTATTATTAAAAATTTTTACATCTTAGACTACCAAGTTATCACAGAGGTTTTTTTCGGTACTTTGACCTGTTTAACACCTAAAAAGAAGAACACATACATAACACACACAATCAGCCAGGTCAAAATGTGCTGCAGCCAACAATTTGGCCACCTACAATGAAATAGCTGCCAATTTCACACATGTCAGCCTTCTATTCAGGACAAGATTTGGCCTCTGCTGCCTATTACTATTGCCAGCTTGCCTGCCACTCAAAATTTCAACTGAGATTGTACATACATACATGTGGGATTAGGTTACATGAGCAAACCTGCACTATTGAAAGAGGTCAATGAATTATAACTCAAAGAAACATTGATAAATGAAATAAATCAATAGAAATGACAAAAATTAAACTAACAGCAGACAGCACTTTTTTGGCCTTCGGGGCCTGATCAGTGCAGTGATCTTCAACTATGTGCTTAATTTGGACATAAAACCAAAACTTGTTATGGTTAAATATTATTATTTTTCTTTCAATATTCCCATTCCAGCTGATGTATATTATTTGAATAACAAATCTTATTAGCATGTTAAAATCACCTGAGGACAAGGCATACACTTTGTGCCAAAATTGCTTTGCATCAAGTATGTTATCTAGTACATCATTACCATCTTCAGGTATTTCTAATTTACTCTTGAAAATCACACAAATCATAAGCTATATACAGCATACAATTGGCAGCAAATTATTAAAAAGGAATGCAGTAATCTTTAATAATAAGATTACTTAGTAGCTAAATAACAAATAGCCTAGTCAAAATGTGCCGGTAACCAGGGATTTGGCTGTCCACACAGAACATTTGTTAGGCGTCTAGTCTGGACAAGGTTTGGTCTCTACCTTCTATTACTATAGCCAGCTTGCCTACTTCTAAAAAACGTTTTGACTAAGCTGAAAAAAATGTTTGAGAGAAAAATGGCCACAACAAGCCCACTTACTGCAAAATAAGAAACATAAAAGTAACACTTCAAATTAATACTGAATATAAGCCTTGCAGGATTTGGCTCTCAATAAAATTAGTTAAAATAGCCGATCTTGAGTTTAACTACTCACTCAAAATGGGCTGACAGCCTGCAATTTGGCCACCTACGATGTATCTTCCACTGACTTCACACCTTTCAGACTGCTTTTCTGGATGAGGTTTGGCCTATAATTACAACAGCCAGCTTGTCTACTACTAAAGAACATTTTGACTGGGCTGTGCAAGTGTTACTAGCATATAAAAAGCACCTTCAGGTAGATTACAGCAAAGCAGACTTTGTACCAAAACACTTTGCATTAAGTACATCATTACCCTCTTCAGGTATTTCTAGTTTACATGTGAAAATCCCACAAATCACAAGGTATATTACATCATACATGTTGACAAAGCAATCAGGGGTAAATTTTTCATAATAGAATGCAATGGTCTTCAGTATCAAGATTATTTGGTACTTAAATAGTAAAATGTTCGAGAGAAGAAATAATCATAAACATTTTTTCTTTCTCATCAGCATCGACTTCCAAAAGTAATGGATAATGACCACCTAAAACAAAGAAGAAATAAATCAAATTTGTGATTTCACAGGGCTTCAATACGAAACAACTATACATATCTTTTATTTCCTACCACTTACAAGTGGCAGGAATGGCTGAAATGGCCTTCACGTGAACACAACAGAATCCTATACGTGTGTAACCATGTAGAACTATTTATTCGGTATCGAAATTACATCCCAAATGTCATGATATTTGACTGAAACTCAGCTTACCCATCTTTCGTTTAGACTTCGAAACTTGCTGCTTTTTACCACCGTTTCAATGTTTTCTTGTTGTTCAAAAGGTGGTAGGGCCATTGCAGACCGTGATTTTTTTTTTACTTGAGAACCAGATCACAACACCCAAGCCTTTTCACGCTAAAATATTAAACTACTGAGATTTCCTTCGCCGCCGTAAGCCGCCATTTTATCTTTCCCTGAATACTAGTTCCCAAGCTTCGAGCCCGAAGGTCTCAGACATGCACTGAAATTATGATATTCGTTATTTCAGGGCCAATTTAGAAATAACGATAATCGTTATTTTGGTGTCGAGATCATGTTGAACAGAGTTGACTCCACCCCAGTACTTCATCTTCTCGTCATCACGCGATAACCACCAGCCGAACATCCTACCATTGAGAAGGAGCCTTGAATTATAGCACTCGTATTTAATAAACTGCTCACAGTGAGAAGATAAAGCTGTTTAGCTTGCTAGCTGAATTAGACTGGTTTCATCATAAGTAACATTACGCCAATAACTACCAGGGGCTTCAAACCCATCCACCAGTGTTCTGCTTTCACTGTTGTGACTGACAACTGTCACTCCTATCCCGTCCTTGTCAGTCATGTTACAGAAGACTTTAAATGGTTTCACTCCACCCTCTCCATGGGGGTCGATGACATAAGAGCCACTTTTAGCCTCAGGATTGCAGTATTTGATGTCACTGCAAGTTCGATTTCCTAAAAAACAAATAACAAAGCAACAAAGAACATAAGAAGTTTAGAAGTAAAAGATTTCATTTATCTTAATATAAAGTGCCTGACATGAACACAAAATTTATTTTCTCTTTATGGGAAATATACTTGGGGAATGTTTATCGGGGAAAAGAGGTACAATAAACCGATTTGAATTGAATTCATAGCCAAAAGTTGAAAAGAAGTAAACCATATACATACAAGAATAGTGGTTTATGACAGTATGTGTTTCTTCCAGTTAACAGCAACAGTAAAAGACTAAATTCAATACCTCTACGTTTACAGCGTTTGCAGTGAGTTTCGCAGAATCCAGGCTTACATTCACAATGATAGGAGTTCCATTTATATTCAGGAACACAGACACCACTGTCCTTACAAGGAGCGCTTTCACATTGAGACTAGAAACAAAGTAAACATTCCTTGAATCATTCAGTTTGTATTTAAAGAAATACGAATAGTGTTAAGCACCAAATATATGAAGAGATCTTACCAACGGACTGCAGTGATGGAAGGTAGCATTTGCATGAACCTTTTCAGCCTCTCTGTACTTGTCTGTGGCCAATAACTCACACAGATAAAGACCGTTGGAGTCAAGATACGCTGCTATGTTGAACGAATAACAATTTGGTTCACCAACACAAAGGAAAGTGCAGTCCAACTTATCTTCCACCATGGACGATGTAAGTTTCTCTTCCCATAAGAAATAGAAAGGGTCGCACTTGAATTTACCAAACGAAGCACGGCCTGTTGGATATTGATAGAGAGCGCTGTTTTGTGTGGCAAACAACAATCCTAACAATGAAGGAAAAAACAACAAGAGTGGCAGAAGCAGCATGACAGTGGCCGATGAACTCTCACCACCGGAATGAGCTGATGTATGATACCGAACACTTACATGCAAATGAAAAATAGGTCCTTTATAATTGCCTGTCGGTAATTAAGAATTAGTAGCCACATCTATGAAGCAGGTGCCATGAGTGGGATAAACTTCTACTATAGGGGAAGTAGAGGTGTAACAGTAAGTTTTATAAAGTCATCTTAAATAAAACTCTCCTTGACAAACCTGCATGATACTTTTTAGTTTTTTTTTTTTTTTAACAAGAATTGCTTTCAAACTGTTTTTTTTTTCTATTGAGGGGACAATGTCAATTAATACCTTCTATACAACGGGTTTAAAAAGGTTAAAATATTCATTTCAATATCTATTAACTCTGGCCATGCTAATGATTTATTATATTGGTTTGAACCAATTTTTTGTTAATTTTAAGGGGATTTTTGGTACTCTGCTCCCTATTCTACAACAAACTTGAAAATAAGTTTCTACTTACTTCTTCACATGTCCCTGTTAGCTGCAGGTTTGCTTTAAGAAGTTATGTTTTGGCTCGCACCAGGATAACAATATATGAAATAAATTGAGATCATAAATTGGCACCGACCACAAGTTTCTTCTTTTTAGGTGGAGCAGCTGTTTATTTAATATTTTATTATTTTATCATGCCAAGACACTTTTCTCTTAGGAAGCTTTTTGAGAAAGAGAAAACGATTCATTTCTAATTTTTAATTTTTTTTTAGCAAAATTAAAAACACCAAATATCAAACTAATCTTTCATTACCTCCCGCAGTTAGTAGAAAAAAGTTGCGATGTTCTATTTACCGGATGGATTCTCTGATCATAAAGAGATACTGAGCAGGTTTACTCTTAGTGACTTAAAAGGAGCTAATCTAATTAATAAATAATAATCATTTTAAATTGGAACAAGTTCAGCACAAAGAAATTGAAGAAATTTATTAAAGTCATGTCTTGAAAATGTTGGGAAATCCTTTACGTGGATCGGAAAACGCGCGAGCCTCGATTATGTATTTTGTTTGCAAAAAATGTCAGTCGTTTCTTCTCTGTATACTAACATTTTCAATGAAACAATATACTGGTTTCAAATATAAACATTGTGCAATTACTCATTAAATATTTCCTGTAAAAGTTTCAAAATAATATCCAGATAAGAAAACTTATATATATTTGCGAATGTTGTTTAGTGAACATGTTACAGCATTAGCAAAGAATAACATTAACAGATTACTTGTTTAGGATTACGTTATGTCTCATGTTTAGAAAAGTTGATGTAATACGTTACTTTTTATCTCTCCTTCCGAATGCGCTTCATTTTTGAAATTAAGATAACTGAAAGGAGAAATTACATAGACTTAAAACAAAATATATTTTTTCACCTAAGTAACACCTAAGTAAATATTATCGCCAAAAACTGTATGGCTAATTCAGCAGAATACTTTCATAAATCAGTAGGTTTAGAAATTTTGCTTAACAGTTTATTGCAAGGGCTTTATTGAAACAAAACATTGGCAGCTATATGCATAAATATATTTAATAATGACATGTACTTTGTTGGTTCGTTATCAATTAATATTCCAAATCCACTCTGATGGAAACTAGCTAATTTCTTGTATAAGGAGGTAATTTAGAGTTACAAGACTTTTCAAAGTAAAGTTGATTTTTTTCCCAATTTTGACTCTTGAGGTTTAAATCTTGGGGCTAATGACGGTTGACGATGTTAGTACCTTTGACAGCTGACGTTTATTACCAGTTAAAATCCCTTTAAGTTTGTTGTTGATTTAGCACGAGTCACAAATTTTGTTTACACCTACTCAGTCTTTCTCTGACAAAGTAAACTGAATTTTAAAGACCTCCAACGATTTACTAATTAAGATATGTGCAGAGAAATGCATACAATAACGAAAATGGCGAAAATTCGTCAAAATCATTAATTTCGCTTTGACAAATTAGACCCACCCACCCACCCTACTGATTCCCTAATGACCCCCCCTATACCCTCCAAACTTCATCGGAAATGATCATAGAATAAAAACATATCGAAGAAACTTAAAGGGTATTTCAGAGCATTCGAAGAGCCATTTCATATTACTCGAAAAATAAAACGATTGATTGCATTTTCAAGCTCCATGGGTAGGGGGAGTGAAGGTGACAAAGAGTATTGATTTAATTTGTCCTGAAGGTGACTGTCATGGTCACAGATCTTTAAATCCTTAACACAATACATAACATTTTGTTGTTTAGTGGTATTGAGAATTCGCGAGCACATATTGAAACGCAGAAGGCGCCAACGAGAGGTCATCGAGCTCGGTCTAATAAAATGTCTTAGCCAAATAATTTAATCACTTGCAAAATCCAAACAGAGGGAAATAAAACCGAAATATAGTTGCTTTTAAGAATAATCAGGCCATTATAACAAAGATGACTATCTAATGTAGGCTTCGAATTCAAGTGCTAATATAAGACTTACAGTCATTTTCAAACTGAGCGTATTTATTGGATTCAAATAGGGGTGAAAGTTTGCAACTTGACGTCTTTAGAATCTTTTGTTTAAGATTTCCTTGGCAGACTAACTTCCAGCTTGGTCGTCTCCCTTTTGCTTTGGTTAACAAATTGTGTCATCAAATTACATCAAAGATATATTCCAACGAATTTGAAGCATGTATGAGTTTTGTAAAATGATGGCAGATTTTTCACCACGGGCAACAGCTTTCAAGTCTCTTGGAATTCTCAAACGCGGTAAAAGGGAAATGTTAATTAAAAACAAATTAGTTTTGCACACAAGTATCACCATAGCAACTACTTAAAGTTAATTACCTGTACTTCAGTCTTAAATGAGTCCAAAACACTTGAGCAGTCTAACACTAAGTATGACATTCGGTAACAATTTTTTGAAAATACTTTTAACAACACATTTTATGAATTTCTCCATTTTTCTTACTACATTACAATCAAATAACCAATTCACTACATTTCTCTTAACTATCATGGACCTCCATTTTCTTCAGGTCTGACTAAGGGAATACAATGTTCAAGTTGTCTTTTAAATGTGAATTCTAGATGAGTCCATAACACTCCAGTTTTCCGAGCGTGTGATATCCTGTTTCATCAACACCAGTATCTCCAAACCTCATTCGAATCACGGGAAGCTTGGACTTGTCCGTTAGTAAACCGCTGTCCTCTCGCCAATAGAAATCATTCTCATCGCAGTTGCAGCCGTAACGTCTGTCCGCGCACGTGTTATTCAAACCGCATGCACATTTAAAGGGAACAGAGTTTACTCCACCCCAGTAATTCATCTTCTCGTCATCACGTGATACCCACCAGCCGTGCATGTCACCATCGAAAAGGAGCACTGAATGATTGCACTCGTATTTGATAAACTGCTCACAGTGAGAAGATGAAGCAGTTAAGTTTGCTAGCTGAATTAGACTGGTTTCATTATAAGTAACATTACGCCAATAACTACCACGGCCATCAAACCCGTCCACCAGTGTTCTGTTTTCACTGTCGTGACTGACAACTGTCACTCCTATCCCGCCCTTGTCAGTCATGTCACAGAAGACTTTAAATGGTTTCACTCCGCCCTCTCCATCAGGGTCGATGACATATGAGCCACTTTTAGCCTCAGGATAGCAGTATTTGATGTCACTGCAAGTTCGATTCCCTGAAAAACAAATAACAAAGCAACAAAGAACATAAGAAGTTTAGAAGTAAAAGATTTCATTTATCTTAATATAAAGTGCCTGACATGAACACGAAATTTATTTTCTCTTTACGGGAAATATACTTGGGGAATGTTTATTAGGGAAAAGAAGTACAATAGACCGATTTGAATTGAATTCATAGCCAAAAGTTGAAAAGAGGTAAACCATATACATACAAGAATAGTGGTTTATGACAGTATGTGACTCTTCCAGTTCTACCACATGCAACAGTAAAAGACTAAATTCAATACCTCCACATTTGTAGCGTTTGCAGTGAGTTCCGCAAAATACAGGCTTACATTCACAATGATAGGAGTTCCTTTCATATTCAGGAACACAGACACCTCCGTTCTTACAAGGAGCGCTTTCACATGGAGACTAGAAACAAAGTGAACATTCCTTGAATCATCCAGTTTCTATTTAAAGAAATACGAAGAGTGTTAAGCACCAAATATATGAAGAGATCTTACCAACAGACTGCAGTGATGGAAGGTAGCATTTGCATGAAACTTTTCAGCCTCTCTGTACTTGTCTGTGGCCAATAACTCACACAGATAAAGACCTTTGGAGTCAGGATACACTGCTATGTTGAACGAATAGCACTTTGGTTCACCGACACAAAGGAAAGTGCAGTCCAAGTTATCTTCCACCATGGACGATGTAAGTTTCTCTTCCCATAAGAAATAGAAAGGGTCGCACTTGAATTTACCAAACGAAGCACGGCCTGTTGGATATCGATAGAGAGCGCTGTTTTGCATGGCAAACATCAAGTTAAACAGTAAAGGAAAAGACACTAAGAGAGGCAGGAGCAGCATGATAGTGGCCAGTGAACTTTTAACACCTGAATGCCTTGCGTCAGCTAAAAGCAGCGATAAATAAAGAACAAAAAGAAAAAAAATATATAATTATTCAGAGTGGTAATTTTCTAGTATGGCATTTATTAAGGGTCATGATATGGCAATTATCTAAGGAGGAGGAGCAGGTGAAACAGATGGGTTGAGTTGTGAAACACTGAGAGCGCTACAAAATTTAAAAGTATTATCTTGAACTGCCAAACGGTAAAAGACAAGGGACGCAGTAGCGTGGCGGAAGTTAGATATTTGTAGAAAGTTTTACGTGTGGTGAAATTTCCAAGTTCCGCTTTGTTTGATCAACTAATGGAAAGTTTCCTGTCACATGACAGGTTCAGCGGTTGTGGTTCTTTACTTAATTTGTCATTTCCAAGTTTGTAAGTGAGTCAGGCGAAACCTTATATGTCAATTTGTCCGTTAACAAGAACTTTCTTGTTTCTTCTATGAATTAAATACTTAGTTAAATGTTCTGTGTACTGAAAAAATGTCACTCACTTGTGAAAAAAACCCATTTTCTCTTAACTGCCAGGCGGAAAAAGACAAAGGAGAAAAACGCAAAAGACATCGAAGAGTGGTGAACGTTTGATATCTAAAGCAGGTGATACTTTGAGCTTAAAGTATCACAGATGGAAAATTAGCGCTTTTATTCAAACTGAGATAGCCTAAAATTATGCGCCCTATTCTAGTAAAAGAATACATTTTCTTAAAACTTAATAAAGAGTAATTTGAGATATGCAATGAACAGAACGGGAGCTTATTCTCTCACGCCGCGACGCTTTACAAGATAAGTTTATAGGACGACGCATTTTAATCAACACGTTTCTTTTATATCGGAACGTGATCTGCATATATTTTGAACTTGGAAAGGGTGTCCGGGATTTGTATTTTTACGATTCGTTATTTTTGGATTATTATCTTTTAAACTTGAAAGTAGCACTCTTGAGCAAAGTTTTCAATGTAGTCGCCATATCTCGAGAAATAAGGAAAAATCGAAAATCCGGGACACACTTTTGGGGTTCATTATAATTCTGACATTATCATCAAATTTCACGAAAATTGACTGAATACCAGCCAACAATAAACTTTCCAAAGATCAAAACTTAAGCCAAAGCACTTTGCCAGAGAAAACGACTTAAAATTTTTCGGGGCGTCGGAGTTTGTTTACATAAATGTATTTCCACTTCACGCTTGTGAAGGCTGTTATCCGATCACATTGAAGCAAGCTATTTGACGCTGTTTAGCCTGTCGGCGTTGATGCGTGCTGGGGGGCTGTTACAAAGCTGAGCGGGAATGGGAAAATAACACGAGAAATTAAAAATAGGACTTTAATTTTGTTTTTTGACATTTTATGTCTATTATGCGGAATAGTAATTTTTAAGTGACGGCTGTCAATACACCCACTTTAATCTCCCTAATCATTATTTTTTTATGTTAAGTTTAAAGGAAAATTACCGTATACAATTCACTACATCGATCTAAATGCAAATCCACGAGAGCCAAGACTATCTCAGTATCGTGAAACATGAGCTTATGTTTAAAATAATACTTCATTAACGTATATGAATGGAATAAACGTTTTACGTGAGAAACGTGTACGTCAGACAAAAGCCATCGTTCATAATAGTATTGAAATACGAAAGCCTCCTTCGTAAAAAAGTTGGGTTATTTTGGTTGCTAGATTGGTCCATCTTAACTATTTGATCTCCTCACCCGTTTAGGAAAGTTTCGTTGTCTTGGAGTATGTTGATGTGTTTCACCTGTTTAACTTCCTGTCGCAATAATCATCGCCCTTGCAATTACTATCGCACTTTATAAGTACACTTACCTCGCTTTCTAATAAAAAAGTTGTCGCACTTTGTAATATAATCTTCGCTCTTTGAAATTACTGTCGCACCCCGGAATATTATTTTCGCTCTTATGAGTACCATTTGCAGTTTGTAATTAAAAAGCTGTCGCTTTATTCAAAGAACAGTCCAATACATTTTGTTGTAACTTAAGCTTTCGCACTTCGTATTAAAACTTGTAGAGCTTTCTAATTAAAGAGATGTTGCTCTGTGTAAGAACAGATCATGACATTTTGTTAATTATAAAATAAGCTTGAGAAGTTTCATTTTTTTCAATTTTCTTTATCGATGAAACCTTTCTGAGATTGTGGGCTCCTCCCATAAGAATTGTGTTCTGGATTTACTACAGTTTGATACTTCCCGGAATTTCATTGATTTGCATCATCGTGCCTTTTCTCGTCGATCTTGGAACGCTCACTTCTACTGGATTTACCACGGTTCTCATCTTCAATATTTGGGGGAAGGGGGAGGGGGTAGTCCAAACTTCGATGCAGAAAACAATTTTTTGTATTTGTTTTAGTTTTTACAAAGTACTGAATATCTCTACATGATAACCTTTAGTTTCTTCAAGCTGAGTACTCATATGCGATCCTGTCGTTGAAATAATTTTGCTTTTAGGCAAGTAGTTAAAAAATCCTGATGGTGGGGGAGCGGAACCCCACACTCTCCCCTATATCCGACATCATGAGTGTAATGTGTACGTCATAAGTCCGTTCCACAGCTGATATCTCCAGTGAGATCATCAAAGTTGATATGGCCCCGGCTGACAGCACTGGCGTCAAGCAGTTTTACTCGTGCATGTTGATGACCAATAAATTCCTAGACCTCTATAGTCTTTCGCACCTTCGTCTCCAAACATTCACCAGTACCTTGCCTGACGACCTTAGGAGTGAGGAAGAAACTGGTACTTAGAATTGACACTCTTATTATTAAAGGAAAAACACGAGAAGGCTGTCTCTCAGCCAAGGGCATTATCAGGCGACATGCCAGCAAGCTAGAAGGGGGGATATTTATTTTATAACCCTCTCATTAATTTTTGTATCGTGCGTATAAAACAAAGTTTTGTTATCTTTTTTGTACTTCCTAGGGCAGCATTTGAGATCAGCCTTTAATTCCCAACACCTGTGGACTCTACAAAATAAGTTCATTTTTCTCCCTTTTAACGTAATTAAGTCGAGAAAGTGAAACTGTTGGGCTTTTTACGTTGGCTTTCTTGCTTTTCGACGGAAATAATCGGACAAATGTTAACATGGGGTTATTGGCTGATAATTGTCCGTTGATTTTGTACCACGTCAAATAAAGTAGGTAACAGAGCTGCGCGAAAATGAATAGACGGGTTTGATATTGCACATGTCGATAGAAAAGAACATTATAACCTTCTCTTACGAAAACAAGAAATGACATTCGTAATGTAGAATGTACAAATTCCCTTTGAGCATTGCAGCTCTGTGATCTGCACAGGGCGTGAGATACATACATTTTAACTACTGTGGCAGACAATAATTAACCAGAAACGGTAAAGGTTTGTTTAAAATTCATTAGAAAATATTCACTAAAAAAGTTCACTTACTACTCTGTATTTGGGTAACATCATGCCGAGAACAAGAAGAGAAGAGAAAAGCTGGCTATTTTTGAGAAATAGCTCGCGTTTACCCTGAGACGACTCAGGCTTACGATGTTAGGTTCAGATGAATGAGCTTTTCGATATGTATAAGAAATCACGTGATCAAAATTAGGCAAGTTTGTGACCTTCCACAATGTAAAAAATATTAAAGTTCACACGGCAACCAGGTGGACAATCAGAAATGGTTTGATGCTAATCTGGTTTACAGATTTAATGAATGTAACCGAAGAAGTTACAATTCATAGACCCAACGTTTTGACACTCCTGCCTATATAGTGCCTTCAACGGGGATGATCTAAACGCTGCAATAAGAGGTCCTTTTATATGATAACTAATTAGCTTCTTTTTTATGACAAGGATTTTTCTTCCTTGCCATAGGTCCTCGCAGCCAGGTGAAGTTTTTCAAATTAAATCATGAGCTGTTTTAAAAATTTGGTGTTGAGTTTTCAGAATGGAATGTTTTTTTTTGAAACAAAATAAAAAACATCATCGATCCAGTACATCGCCAAAATAAACAAGAACGAATATTGTGTTCTTCGGCGCCTAAAACTATGCTTAATATGCTAAAACACATGCGCCAAACATTTTAACCTTCCTACTGATATTTATACATTCTGGAATCCCTTTGCATAAGGCAGCGAACTATCATAACAGATAGCATGTTACTTTACAGCGCTATAACAGGCGAGTCTACAAATAGCAGGTATACAGTTACGATCTATATAAGTCCAAAACACTTGAACTTTCCAAGTGTGTGGTATCCCTGATCACTACTTGTATGGCCGGTATCTTCAAACCTCAGTTGCTTCACCGGAAGCCTAGACTTGTTAGTAAGTAAACCACCGTCCTCTCGCCATTGTTGGTCAAATTTGTCGCAGTTACATCCGTACTGAGGGTTTGCACATATATGGTTTAAGCCGCATGCGCATTTGTAATCGACAGAATCCACTCCTCCCCAGTACTTCATCTCTTCTCCATCACGTGATACCCACCAGCCGTAACCATCGCGAAAGAGCCTTGAGTAATAGCACTCGTACATTATAAACTGCTCACAGTGAGCAGATGAAGCTGTTAGACTTGCCAGCTGAAGGAGACTGGTTCCCTGGTACGTTACATTGCACGAATAACTGCCGGGATCCTGAAATCCATCCACCAGCGTTCTGTTTTCACTGTCGTGACTGACAACTGTCACTCCAACACCGTCCTTGTCAGCCATGTCACAGAAGACTTTAAAAGGTTTCTCTCCACCCTCCCCATCAGGAGTCGATGACATAAGAGCCACTTTTAGCCTCAGGAGTGCAGTACTTAGTGTCACTGCAAGTTCGATTTCCTAAAAAACAAATAACAAAGCAACAAAGAACATTAGAAATTTAGAAGTAAAAGATTTCTTTTATCTTAATATAAAGTGCCTATGACATGTACACGAAATTATATTTTTTGCATTTTCTGATAGCTGTGTTTAAAAGTAGAAATAATCGACCTTTGCGCCTAGCAAGTTCTCCTTGACCATTTTTTTGCGCTTTGAAATTACGATTTGTCGGCCAAAAAGTGTTCTCATTAAGCGCGCCGCCAAAACGATCACATTACATAGCTGTGACGTAGAAAACTGTGAAGACACGACGGCAACTATGTTAAAGAAAGGAGAAATCTGGAAGAAAGGACGAACGCATTGCATGGCCGGAGCGTTAAAAGATGTTAGCTACAAGAATAATACACATATACCGGGTATTTCTATACACTAATTTCCGCACACGATTGTTCAACATTCTTTTCGGCTGCAAGCAAAGAATGGTAAGCTCCTTATTGTTTTCTTTATTTCACGTACTTGAGATGTACTCATACTCCTTGTCTTTCCACATGAGTACATTAACGCTTTTCTAATCGTATGAAAATCCTACTAATTGCAGTTTTCATCGTGTTCTATTAACAGAAATACATCATTTGTAATCAAGTTCAAGCCCTTTCCTGAGCTGACCGATATCCTGTTGCCTTAGCAATGAGAAACCTCTGGTGCGGATACTGGTATAAACACAAACTCGAAAGGGCTGTGTATCCTCCCAACCTAGGTTTCCTACGAGATAAATAAATAAACACAGATATTATTGAATTAGATGGTAGCGAATCCAAATGCTGTACGAAAGTCGATACATACGAAATATTAACTTACAACACTGATGTCAGTTATTTGCCATTGAGCGAAATGGATCACATGGCAATGCTGTGCTTAAACTAAATGAGTTTTTCTCTATTAAAACCCTTATTTGAGATTGACTTGAATCTATATAAACTCACTATTTTCCCTTTTGATCGGATCGACGACGATAGCCTCTGCCTCAGCAATCTCTAAGGAAAGAAGCAACTTGCAGTGAAACTGCCTGATGACTTCTCGGCGAAAAGTCATCGTGCCTCATGGTACAGCTGATTCTTTCGTCAAAAGTTAGCTTTTGGTTTGCTAAGGGAATTACTCTACAGCAACGAAACACTAGAGCACTGAGCAAGGAGAACCTTCGCCCCACTTAGTACGAAGGAATAAAATTTAAGACGACCGAAACGGACACAGCTACCCATTTTAAAAATGGATTTCGCCGTAGAAAACAAAGCGCCAAACGCAACAACTAAACATTTAGTATCGGGAGTTTTTTTTTGTTCTCGTCTTGACCTAAACACCGCATGCGAGAAACCATTTTGTCAGTCTTCGTCTAAATCTTCGTTTGATACACATGGTTCTCCTTCGTAAGGCTGAACCGTTCTCGCAACTTCCAATTTTTTCTTTACTAATTGGGTACGATGTATCAACTCTCGGTAGAGCTTGGTGAAGGTAGGTATACATCGCTATTGGACAGTTTTTCAACGTTGACTGATACAAAATTACAAGAAAAGTTAGAGATTTGCAAGTGTCCACTGAGAGCTTTCACAGTTTTCTACGTCATAACCCGCCAATTTGTTACCAGTCCACGGGACACTTTTAACACAAAATAAGAGCACTTTAAGGCCCGAAAAACCGAGTTTGAAGTTATTTGAAATTTTGTTTTTTTATCGGAATTGGTTTGAACATATGATAAGCTAAATACTTATGCAAAAAAAAATTCTTGTCATAGGCACTTTAAAGGAAAAACCAATTAAGGTATGTTTATTGGGAAGGCAAGACAAAAGACTGATTCGAATGCATTTAATTTTATAGCACAAGGTTGAACATAGGTAAACCATCAATTTATAACAGATGATTGAAAATAACAGTATGAGTTTTTTTTTTCAATTTTTCTTCATGCAACAGAAAGTAGGACAGATTCAATACCTCCCCTTTCGCAGTGAGTTCCGCAAAATCCTGGTCTACAGTCACAATGAAAGGAGCCCATTTATATTCAGGAACACAGACACCACCGTTCTTACAAGGAGCGCTTTCACATGGAAACTAGAAACAAAGTAAACATTACTTGAATCATTCAGTTTGTATTAAAAAAACTACAAAGAGTGTTTTATCACCAGACATATGGAGAGATCTTACCAATGGACTGTAGTGATGGAAGGAAACATTTGCATGGAACTTTTCAGTTTCTGTGTACTTGTCTGTGGCCAATAACTCACACAGATAAACTCCTTTGGAGTCGGGATACGCTGCCATGTTGAACGAATGACACTTTGGCTCTCGAAGACAAAGAAAACCGCAGTCCAACTGATCTTTCACCGTGGATGATGAAAGTTTCTCTGCCCATAAGTAATGGAAGACATCGCGCTTTATGTAACCGAAAAAAAGATCGCTTGTTGGATACCGATAGAGAGCGCTGTTTTGTGTGGCAAACAACAATCCTAACAAAGAAGGAAAAAACAACAAGAGTGGCAGAAGCAGTATGATGGTGGCCGATGAACTCTCACCACCGGAATGAATTGCTGTTTGATACCACAGACTTTACATTCATATTAAAAAATAGGTCCTTTATTATTGCTTGTCAGTAATTAAGAATTAATAGCCACATCTATGAAGCAGGTGCCATGAGTGGGATAAAGTTCTACTAAAGGGGAAGTAGAAGTGGAACAGTAAATTTTAAAAAGTTTTCCTGAATAAACCTCTCCTTTTTGACAAACCTGATGCTTTTTTTAGTTTTTTTTTAAAAGAATTGCTTTCAAACTGTTTTTTCTTTTTTACTGAGGAAACGATGTCTATTGATGCCTTCTATACAAATAGGTTTAAATACTATTAACTATTCATATTTCTGTAAGAGGTTATATTTTGGCTCGCACCAGGATAACAATATATGAAATAAATTGACACTATAACTTGGTACCAACTACAAGAAGCTAATGTTGTTTTCCTCTTAGATTCATCTACGTCATGTCTGTCTGACATGTGGAGATCGGAAAACGCGCGAGCCTCGATTATGTATTTTATTTGCAAAAAAGTCAGTCGTTTCATCTCTGTTTATTAGCATTTTCAATTGAACACTATACTGGTTTTAAATATAAACATTGCAGAGTTACTCATAAAAATATTTCCGGTAAAAGTTTCAAAAAAGATATCCAAATAAGTAAACTTACATTTGCGAAGGTTGTTTATCGAACATGTTACAGAACTAGCCAAGAATAACATTTCACTTAAGAGAAATGGTCAGATGACTCGCTTAGGATAACTTCAGGTGCACTTTGAAAAAAGCCTGCAAACAGCGTTGAATTACACCTGTTCTGCTCGACTGGAATAAAAAAATATATTCTCCGCCTTATGTAGGCCTGAGATGCAAAACAACGGTCTGTTAGTGCACTATAATAACAGCTAAAGACACCTTGTCGGCAGAAAATACATTGGAGAGAACGAACAATGGGGGTTTTACCAGCGATAGCTGTTTAGAAGGATACCAATCAGGAACCAAAAAAATTATTTAACTTCAGTCAATATACCAAAAGATCGTCGGAAGATCTTGCAACCTCTGGTATTATTTAATTGCGCCTAAACTTGTTTAAGCGTCAAAATGTGGAATGCCCCCGGCTTGCAGAAACACTAATTAATTCAATCCACTGTTATACAATAAAGGAGAAGGCGTCATGACTTTGGCGAATATTCAGATATTTTGACACGTTGTGTATCATGTTTAGAAAAGTTGATTCTATGATATTATATTTTTATGCGTTTCTTTTATCTCTCATTCCGAATGCGCTTTATCTTTGAAATTAAGTTAATCGAGAGGAGAAACTGTATAAACTGAAAAAAAAAATGCAATTTTTATATGAACACCTAAGTAAATATCGTCGCCAAAAAATGTATGGTTAGTTCAACAGAATACTCTCGTAAATCAATAGGCTTAGACTTTTTGCTCAACAGTTTATGCAAAGTGCTATATTGAAACAAAACGGTGGCAGCAACATGCACTTTGTTGCTTCGTTATCAATATATATTGAAAGTTCACCGGAAATGATCATAAAGTAAAAACATATCGAGGAAACTTTATTTACATGATGGCTTAAAAGAATCATGATTTCCCTGAGATCGTATTTTCTGATCATTTCATTGCTTTGCGTCGCCAGATTAAGTTGCCTTTTCTGATGGATAAAAACAGGACCGACTTCGTATCCTGCTCAAGGGTATTTCAGAGCATTTAAAGAGTGGGCCATTAGTTGAAGAATAAAACGATTGACAACGTTTTTAGGCTCCATGGGTAGGGGGAGAGAAGGCAACAGTGAGTATTAATATAATTTATCCTGAAGGGGACTGTAATGGTCACACAACTTTAAATCCTTAATAATACATAACATTTTGTTGTTAAGTGGTATTGAGAATTCGCGTGCATGTATTGAAATGTAGAAGGCGCCAACGAGAGGTCATCCAGCTCTATCCGATGAAATGTCTCAGACAAATAATTTAATCACTTGCAAAATCCAAACAGAGGGAAAAAGAAAAATTGTAACAAAGATGACTATCTACCTTAGGCTTCGAATTCAAGTGCTAATACTAGACTTACAGTCATTTTCAGATTTAGCATATTTTATTGGAACCCAAAAGGGGTGAAAGTTTGCAACTATAAAGTCTTTTGAATCTTTAATTTAAGATTTTCTTAGCAGACTAACTTCCAGCTTGGTCGTCTCCCCTTTGCTTTGGTTAACAAATTGTGTCATCATAAAAATTACATCAAAGATGTATTTCGACGAATTAGAAGCATGTATGAGTTTTGTAAGACGATGGCAGATTTTTCACCGCAGGCAACAGCTTTCACGTCTCTTGGAATTCTCAAACGCGGTAAAAGGGAAATGTTTATTATTAAAAACAAATGAATTTTGATATACAAGTATCACTATAGTAACTATTAAAAGTTCGTGACCTGTATTTGAGTCTTAAATGAGTCCAAAACACTTCAGCGGTCCAACCGTTGGACAGTGTGACACTGAGTATGAGATCCGCTTAAATTTTTTTTCAAATACTTTAAATCACACATTACGAATTTCTCCACTTTTCTCACTACATTACAATCCAATTACCAATTCATTACATTTCTCTTGACTATCATGGACCTCCATTTTAATTCAGATCTAAGAGAGGGAGTACAATGTACAAGTAATATTATCAATGTTCAACATATAGTCTTGGTGACTTCTAAGTAGATAAGCCCATAACACTGAAGTTTTCCAAGCGTGTGATGTCCTTTTTCTTTGCCATCGCGATGGTTACCGGTATCTCCAAACCTCATTTGAATCACGGGAAGCTTGGACTTGTTTGTTAGTAAACCGCTGTCCTCTCGCCAATTCCCATCGTTCTTATCGCAGTTGCAGCCGTAACTGATGTCCACGCACGTGTCAGTCAAACCGCATGCACATTTAAAGTAAACAGAGTCGACTCCACCCCAGTAATTCATCTCCGCGTCATCACGTGATACCCACCAGCCGTACATGTTACCATTGAGAAGGAGCCTTGAATTATAGCACTCGTATTTAATAAACTGCTCACAGTGAGAAGATGAAGCTGTTAAGCTTGCTAGCTGAATTAGACTGGTTTCATTATAAGTAACACTGCGCGAATAACTACCACAGCCATCAAACCCATCCACCAGAGTTCTGTTTTCACTGTCGTGACTGATAACTGTCACTCCTATCCCGTCCTTGTCAGTCATGTCACAGAAGACTTTAAATGGTTTCACTCCGCCCTCTCCATCAGGGTCGATGACATAAGAGCCACTTTTAGCCTCAGGATTGCAGTATTTGATGTCACTGCAAGTTCGATTTCCTGAAAAACAAATAACAAAGCAACAAAGAACACAAGAAAATTAGAAGTAAAAGATTAACAAAGAGTGTCTATGACATGTACACGAAATTTTATTTTTTGCATTTTCTGATAGCTGTTTAAAAGTATAAAAAATCGACCTTTGCGCCTAGCAAGTTCTCCTCGACCATTTTTCTGCGCTTTGAAATTACGATTTGTCGACCAAAAAGTGTTTCATCAAGCGCGCGGCCAAAACGAAAACTGTGAAGACACGTCGGTAACTATGGTAAAGAAAGGAAGAACGCATTGCGTGGCTGGAGCGCTAAAAGATGTTTGCTACAAGAATAGTACACATATACTGGGTATTTCTATACACTAATTTCCAAAGGATGTAGCTGTATGGCCAAAATGGACGCTCCTCGATCGTCGACATCGAGGAGATTTTACTTTTCAATGTCGTCGGCCTTATGTTCCGTACCGGCTTCAAAAACGGCTGTTACGAACACATACCGCTTGTTAAATCAGGGGAAGATAGCCAATAAATTTAGCTAAAAAGAATGCCTGTTCCCACACCGCACACGATTGCTCAACATTCTTTTCGGCTGCAAGCAAAGAATGGTAAGTTCCTTATTGTTTTTTTTATTTCACGTGCTTGAGATGTACTCATACTCCTTGTCTTTCCACATGACTACATTTATGCTTTTCTACTCGTATGAAAATCCTAATAATTGTGTTTCCATCGTATTACAATAACAGGAAAACATCATTTGTAATCAAGTTCAAGCCCTTTCCTGAGCTGACCGATACTCTGTTGCCTGAGCAATGAGAAACCTCTGGCGGATACTGGCATAAACACAAGCTCGAAGGGGCTGTGTATTCTCCTAACCTAGGTTTCCGGCGAGATAAATAAATATACACAAATATTATTGAATTAGATGGTAGCGAATCCAAGTGCTGTTCGAAAGTCGATGCATACGAAATATTCATTTACAACACTGATGTCAGTTATTTGCCATTGAGCGAAATGGGTCATATGGCAATGCTGCACTTAAACTAAAGGAGTTTTTGTCTATTAAAATCCCTACTTGAGATTGACTTGAATCTCTATAAACTAATTCTTTTTCCTTTTGATCAGCTCGGTGACGATATCCTCTGCCTTTGCAATCTCTAAGGAAAGGAGCGACTTGCAGTGAAACTGCCCGATGACTTCTTGGCGAAAAGTCATCGTTCCTCATGATACAGCTGGTTCTTTCCTAAAAGTAGCTTCTGGTTTGCTTGGGGAATTACTCTACAGCGACGAAACACTAGAGCACTGAGCAAGGAGAACCTTTGCCCCACTTAATGCGAAGGAATAAAATTTTATGGCAACAGAAACGAACACAGCTACACATTTTTAACATGGGTTTCGCCATAGAAAACAGAACGCCAAACGCAACAACTAAACGTTTAGTAACGGGAGTTTTTTGTTCTTATCTTGACCTAAACACTGCAGGCGAGAAACCTTTGTCAGTCTGCGTCTAAATCTTCGTTTCATGCACGTGGTTCTCTTTCGTAAGGCTGAACCGTTCTCGCAACTTCCAATTTTTTCTTTACTAATTGGGTACGATGTATCAACTCTCGGTAGAGTTTGGTGAAGGTAGGTATACATCGCTATCGGAAATTATTTCAAGAGTATTTCAACGCTGACTGATACAAAATTACAGGAGAAGTGAGGGATTTGTGCAATAGAGAGTTTTTACAGTTTTCTACGTCATAACCCGCTCATTCGTTACCAGTCCATGGAACACTTTTAAAACAAAACAAGAGCACTTTAAGGCCGAAAAACCGAGTTTGAAGTTATTTGAAATTTTTTCTTCTATCGGAATTGGTTTGAACATATGATAAGCTAAAATTTTACACCAAAAAAATTCTCTTCATAGGCACTTTAAAGGAAAAACAAACTAAGGTATGTTTATCGGGAAAGCAGTAAAATAGACTAATTCGAATGCATTTAATTTTATAGCACAAGGTTGAACATAGGTAAACCATCAATTTATAACAGATGATTGAAAATAACAGTATGAGTTTTTTTTTTCAGTTCTTCATGCAACAGAAAGTAGGATAGATTCAATACCTCCCATTTCGCAGTGAGTTCCGCAGAATCCTGGTCTACAGTCACAATGAAAGGAGTTTCATTTATATTCAGGAACACAGACACCACCGTTCTTACAAGGAGCGCGTACACACGGAGGCTAGAAACAAAGTAAACATTCCTTGAATCATTCAGTTTGTATTCAAAGAACTACAAAGAGTGTTTATCACCAAACATATAGAGAAATCTTACCAACGGACCGTAGTGATGGAAGGAAGCATTTGCATGGAACTTGTCAGTTTCTCTGTACTTGTCTGTGGCCAATAACTCACACAGATAAAGACCTTTAGAGTCAGGATACGCTGCCATGTTGAACGAATAACAATTTGGTTCGCCAACACAAAGAAAACCGCAGTCCACCTGATTTCTCACCATGGATGATGAAAGTTTCTCTGCCCACAAGTAATAGAAGGGGTCGCGCTTAAAGTTACCGAAAGAAAGCTCGATTGTTGGAGATCGATAGAGAGTGCTGTTTTGCATGGCACACATCAGGTTAAGCAGTAAAGGAAAAAACACTAAAAGAGGCAGGAACAGCATGATAGTGGCCAGTGAACTTTTAACATCTGAATGCCTTGCGTCAGCTAACAGCAGCGATAAATAAAGAACAATAAGAAAAAAAAAGTATGATTATTCAGAGTGATAATTTTCTAGTGTGGCATTGGTCAAGGGTCATGATATGGCAATTATCTAAGGAGGCGGAGCAGGTGAGACACATGGGTTGAGTTGTGAAACACTGAGAGCGTTTCAAAATTGAAGTGTCCTCGTCCTTTAGATTAAAGTTATGCCTTTTCATTATAAAAGTATTATCTTGAACTGCCAAACGGTAAAAAACAAGGGACGCTGTAGCGTAGCGGAAGTTAGATATTTGTAAATAGTAATACGTGTGGTGAAATTTCCAAGTTCCGCTTTGTTTGATCAACTGATGGAAAGTTTCCTGTCAGATGACAGGTTCAGCAGTTGTGATTCCTTACATAATTTGTCATTTCCAAGTTTGTACGTGAGTCAGGCAAAACCTTATATGTCAATTTGTCTGTTAACAAGAACTTTCTTGTTTCTTCTATGAATTAAATACTTAGTTAAATGTTCTGTGTACTGAAAAAAATGTCACTGACTTGTGAAAACACCCATTTCCTCTTAACTGCCAGGTAGAAAAAGACAAAAGAGAAAAACGCAAAAGACATCGAAGAGTAGTGAACGTTTGATATCTAAAGCAGGTGATACTTTAAGTTTAAAGTATCACAGATGGAAAATTAGCGCTTTCATTCAAACTGAGATAGACTAAAATTATGCGCCCTATTCCAGTAAAAGAATACATTTTCTTAAAACTTAATAAACAGTGATTTGAGATATGCATTGAACAGAACAGGAGCTTATCATTTCACGCCGCGACGTTTTACAAGATAAGTTTATAGGACGACGCATTTTCATCAACACGCTTCTTTTATACTGAGAACGTGATCTGCCCATATTTTGAACTAAGGAAGGGTGTCCGGGATTTGTATTTAAACGATTCGTTATTTTTGGATTATTATTTTTTAAACTTGAAAGTAGCACTCTTGAGCAAAGTTTTCAATGTTGTCGCTTTATCTCGAGAAATAAGGAAAAATCGAAAATCCGGGACACACTTTTGGGGTTCATTATAATTCGGACATTATCATCAAATTTCACGAAAATTGACTGAATACCAACCGAGAATAAACTTTCAAAAGATCAAAACTCAAGCCAAAGCACTTTGCCAGAGAAAACGACTTAAAATTTTTCGGGGCGTCGGAGTTTGTTTACATAAATGTATTTCCACTTCACGCTTGCGAAGGCTGTTATCTAATCGCATCGAAGCAAGCTATTTGACACTGTTTTGCCTGCCGGAGTTGATGCGTGTAAGGGGACTGTTACAAAGCTGAGCGGGGATGGGAAAATAACACGCGAAATTAAAAATAGGACTTTAATTTTGTTTTTTGACATTTTATGTTTATTATGCGGAATAGTAATTTTTAAGTAGCGATTGTCAATATACACACTTTAATCTCCCTAATCATTATTTTTTTTATGTTAAGTTCAAAGGAAAATTACCGTATACAATTCACTACATCGATCTAAATTCAAATCCACGAGAGCCAAGACTATCTCAGTATCGTGAAACTTGAGCTTATGTTTAAAATAATACTTCATTAACGTATATGAATGGAATAAACGTTTCACGTGATAAACGTGTACGTCAGACAAAAGCTATCGTTCATAATCGTATTGAAATACGAAAAGCCTCCTTCGTGAAAAAGCTGGGTTATTTGGGTTGCTAGATTGGTCCATCTTAACTATTTAATCTCCTCATCCGTTTGGGAAAGTTTCTTTGTCTTTGAGCATGTTGATGTGTTTTCACTTATTTAACTTCCTGTCGCAATAATCGTCGCTCTTACAATAACTATAGCACTTTATAAGAACACTTGCCGCCCTTTTTAATAAAAAAGTTGTCGCACTTTGTAATATAATGTCCGCTCTTTGAAACTACTGTCGCATCCCAGAATATTACTTTCGCTCTTTTTAGTACCAGTTGCAGTTTGTAATTAAAAAGCTGTCGCTTTATTCAAAGAACAGTCCATTGCATTTTGTTATAACATAAGCTTTCGCACTTCGTATTAAAACTTGTAGAGCTTTCTAATTAAAGAGATGTTGCTCTGTGTAAGAACAGACCATGACATTTTGTTGATTATAAAATAAGCTTGAGAAGTTTCATTTTTTTCAATTTTCTTTATCGATGAAACCTTTCTGAGATTGTGGGTTCCTCCCATAAGAATTGTGGTCTGGATTTACTACAGTTTGATACTTCCCGAAATTTCATTGATTTGCCTTATCGTGCCTCTTCTCGTCGATCTTGGAACGCTCACTTCTACTGGTTTTACCAAGGTTCTCATCTTCAGTATTTGGGGGAAGGGGGAGGAGTAGTCCAAACTTCGATGCAGAAAACAATTTTTTTGTATTTGGTTTTGTTTTTAAAAAGTACTGAGAAGTATCTCAATATGGTAAACTTTAGTTTCTTCAAGCTGAGTACTCATATGCGACCCTGTCGTTGAAAGAATTTTGCATTTAGGCAAGTAGTTAAAAAATCCTGATGGTGGGGGAACCCCACACTCTCCCCTATATCCAACATCATAAGTGTAATGTGTACGTCATAAATCCGTTCCACAGCTGATATCTCCAGTGAGATCATCAAAGTTGATATGGCCCCGGCTGACAGCACTGTTGTCAAGCAGTTTTACTCGTGCATGTTGATGACCAATAAATTCCAAGACCTCTCTAGTCTTTCGCACCTTCGTCTCAAAACATTTACCAGTAGCTTGCCTGACGACCTTAGGAGTGAGAAAGAGACTGGTACTTAGAATTGACATTCTTATTATTAAAGGAAAAACACGAGAAGGCTGTCCACGAGTTCGTGTTTGTCGCAAAATGTTCGGTATTCTATACAATGGTTTCTTATTTGGAATGAACGTAGCAAAAAATAATTTAACTATTAGGGCGCATGGCAAGAACCTTTGCTACGAGTTGTTTTTAAACTCTGCAAAAAGATAAAACTTGGCATGCTGGATGAAATTTGGCGTAGAATGGGTTCACCAAACTTGTTTTTGAGTAGCTGTACTTAAAGTTTTAGTTAGGGGGGCTTTTCGGTTGAAGGGTACTCTCAGAAAAGAAAATCGTTAAAAAATAAGGAAATCTCAGTTTAGAAACTACATTGTCTTACTTATTTATTTGTAGAGTTATTTTTTATAATCAATAAAACATTTTTGCTCAAGTGTAATATCCGGTGATATACCTCAAGCGTTTTTTACGAGTACTTACTTCAAACTTAAAGTCCGTTACGAGCTGATATATAGATTATTCCAAGGAGGGTGCGCACGAACGATTTTATTCACGAGCTGCAATGCATTAAAAAAAACAAAACAAAAAACAAAAACAACTAAAAAGGCAAGTGAGTGCAGCGAACGAGTGAGTTTTTTGATGCATCGCAACTATTCTCAACAGCGTACTACTTATTCATCAAAATGCAGCTCTCGGTTAAGACTGACTTTTACATTTACGAAGATCCCTTAATATTGCTCTGTGCATATATATTATTCAAGCATGTGCATTCGTAGTCAACAGAATCAACTCCTCCCCAGTACTTCACGTTCTCTCCAACACGTGACACCCACAAGCCGTACATGTCACCATTGTAGAGGAGCCGTGAGTGGTAGCACTCGTGCTTTATAAGCTGCTCACAGTGAGCAGGCTGTCAGGTTCGCCAGTTCAACCATGTCAGCCTCCGTGTAGTTGATAGAGCGAAAATAGGAGCCTCTGCCACCAAACCCTCACAGCAACCTCCTGCTCTCACTTTCATGACTGACAACTGTCACTCCAACACCGCCCTTGTCAGTCATGTTACAATAGACTTTGAAAGGTTTAACCCCGCCCTCTCCATCAGGGTCGATGACGTAAGATCCACTTGGGAAATTACAAAGTTTGATCTGACTGTTTGATCTGACTGCAGGTTTTATCTCCTTAGAAGCAAAAAGGAAGAAATTGATTGTAATTATATCTTATTTCATGCGTTCTTAGCATCGGATTAAATTCATGGAGTTTTTATGCGGAGGATTATATTTCACCAGAGAATTCGTGTCAATCAAATTCATTAGCGTGCTTCATATTCCCATTGTACACAATGATGACGTAGTGTACGCATTAAAACGTAGCAAACTTCTGCATTAAAACTTCTCTATCACGACAGCCGTGTGTTTATCTGGATATGAAGCACTTAAGACGTATGAAGAGCTCTCAAGAGGCTAGAGTGGTGAAAACTTCATTGAAATTGACCAATCACAAAAAATTGAAGCTTAACCTCGTGCAGATGCATTTTTGAACATCTGGAAAAAAAAAGCGCACAAACCATTTTATACCACCTCGTTTGCAGTGAGTTCCACAGAATAAAGGTTTACAGTCACAGTGATAGGAGTTCCACTCATACTCAGGGACACAGACACCACCGTGCATACAAGGAGTGCTTTCACATGAGACTGAAAAGAGACCGAGAACGTTCCACAAATAATATCTATCGATAAAAATACGTTTCAATCACCAAATATGTAAGGAGAGCTTACCCAAGGACTGAAATGACGGAATGTGGCATTTGCAAAAAGCTATCCAGTAGCTCTGGCTTTGTCAGTGACCAACAACTCACAAAGATAAAGACCATTGGAGTCAGAATACTCTGCTACCAACACAAAGGAAAGCGCAGGAAAACTGGCCTTTTACCATGGACGATGTAAGTTTTTCTTCCCAAAGGTAATAGAAGGGGTCGCACTTAAAGTTACCAGAAGAAAGATCGCATGTCGGATACCGATAGAGAGCGCTGTTGGCAAACATCAAGGTAAGGAACGAATGGAAAAATATTAAGAATGGCAGGAGCAGCATGACGGTGGTTGTTGGACGACAAGACCTGGATGAGCGGCTTTAATATAAAAAGCACTTTAATTGTGAATAAGAAACTTCTCCTTTTGCGGTATTTTTTTGCTTTTTATAATTAAAAGCCCATCTATGGAGCAGGTGCAACTCATATTTGAATGACAAAATTTCGAGAACTGGCCGAAATAATGTGTAAAGAAACCACATTCAGGCGGCTATGTCGAGTGTCGGCTGATAATGTCCACGACCGAGAAATTTTCCAAAAAATGAATCTTTGGCCAACAAGCAAGGCTTCGAGGTTAAATTTAAAATTTTGAGGACAATCTCTCAGCCAAGGGCATTATCAGGCGACATGCCAGCAAGCTAGAAGGGGGGATATTTATTTTATAACTCTCATTTAATTTTTGTATCGTGCGTATAAAACAAAGTTTTGTTATCTTTTTTGTACTTTCTAGAGCAGCATTTGAGATCAGCCTTTAATTCCCAACACCTGTGGACTCTACAAAATAAGTTCGTTTTTCTCCCTTTTAAAGTAATTAAGTCGAGAAAGTGAAACTGTTGGGCTTTTTACGTTGGCTTTCTCGCTTTTCGACGGAAATAATCGGACAAATATTAACATGGGGTTATTGGCTGATAATTGTCCGTTGATTTTGTACCACGTCAAATAAAGTAGGTAACAGAGCTGCGAAAATGAATGGACGGGTTTGATATTGCACATGTCGATAGAAAAGAACATTATAACCTTCTCTTACGAAAACAAGAAATGACATTCGTAATGTAGAATGTACAAATTCCCTTCGAGCATTGCAGCTCTGTGATCTGCACAGGGCGTGAGATACATACATTTTAACTACTGTGGCAGACAATAATTAAGCAGAAATGGTAAAGGTTTGTTTAAAATTCATTAGAAAATATTCGTTAAAAAAGTTCACTTACTACTCTGTATTTGGGTAACATGATGCCGAGAAGATGAAGAGAAGCGAAAAGCTGGCTATTTTTGAGAAATAGCTCGCGTTTACCCTGAGACGACTCAGGCTTACGATGTGAAGTTCAGATGAATGAGCTTTTCGATATGTATAAGAAATCACGTGATCAAAAGTAGGAAAGTTTGTGACCTTCCACAATGTAAAAAATATTAAAGTTCACACGGCAACCAGGTGGACAATCAGACATGGTTTAATGCTACTCTGGTTTACAGATTTAATGAATGTAACAGAAGAAGTTACAATTCATAGACCCAATGTTTCGACACTCCTGCCTATATAGTGCCTTCAACAGGGATGATCTAAACGCTGCAACAAGAGGTCCTTTTATATGATAACTAATTAGCTTTTTTTTTTCTGACAAGGATTTTTCTTCCTTGCCATAGGTCCTCGCAGCCAGGTGAAGTTTTGCAAATTAAATCATGAGCTGTTTTAAAAATTTGGTGTTGAGTTTTTAGAATGGAATATTTTTTTTGAAACAAATCAAAAACATCATCGATCCAGTACATCGCCAAAATAAACAAGAACGAATATTGTGTAACACACAGGTCAAACTGAACACACTAATGAAAAAACTTCTCAGTCGTCTAAGTCCATTTTACAAAATTACTTATAATTCATGTATACAAAACACGTTTTGTCTGAAGTGACACGAATAAGGGCAAATTATATGTGGAAACTGCCACATTTAGCTGTAGTGTACTAGTCAGGAATCTGTTTGTGTCTGTAACTCCTGAGTCTCTCAAGTTAGACCCCCCTTAAGTACTGTTTTTATGCAATACTCCTTGTGTTGGTTATTTGGAGAAGCTAGAATACTGAGAAGTCTACGTCAAAATGACTGATCACTGTGATCAAGATCATTAAATTTGACTGCTGATAACATTTTGTCCGTACCAGCACTGTCCACGTAAACAAGTATTGTAACCTACACATTCAATAGCGCGAGGTTGCTTTATTTTATTATCGTGCTAATGATATTTTTGCACACAATGAAGCTTAGTGGAGGACCCTGTTAAGAATGTTTAACATAAAAGTAAATTGGCTCAAAAAACTCAAGAAGCTCGAGTAGCTGGAGGCACTCTCACGCATCTTTCTTGCTCCCAGCTTTAAATAATTAACTGACTTAGTTTCTATTGACTTTTACAAAAGGGGTTTTCAAACTGATTTTTAAACGTCCAGCTTGACTTGCATTCTTAATCGTATAAATCAGGCCAGTCATCGATGAAAGAGGCCTTAATAGTTTTGGTTTAGAGTATAATAACTTGACCGATGGACTCTGAAGAGGAAGCTCTCTCTCGAGCCTCTCTTTACATGATAAACAATCAGGTAAGCAAATGTGGTACAACCATAACATTCCTCTTTAGGATTCTGATACGTTATTCAGGAATCATTGGAGCTTATGCATGCGGGCAGTTATATTATAAGTAACCTATTTGTTGCGGTCTGTATTATTTCATTTCATTTTTTTGGTAGTGATAGTGCCTCACCAACGGCTCAGTTAGAATGGGGCCTTCGAATTATTCTTTGGCGCAGTGTACTTGAGTTGCTCAAGGTAAACACACGAAGTTGTTTAATCGTCATATACTGTACAACAATATTGTACAAATCTGTAACTGATGATCGGGTTTTTTTTTCAATTTCACGGTATTTGGACTACATGTTTATTGTTTTCACAAATGCTCTTCATGCCGTCAACAATCTCCGTCTCAAAACTACAAGCAGCGAAAATGACGCCTTCGGCGCCTAAAATTATGCTTAATATGCTAAAACACATGCGCCAAACATTTTAACCTTCCTACTGATATTTATCCATCCTGGAATTCCTTTCAGGCAGGGCACTATCATAACAAATAGCATATTACTTTACAGCGCTATAACAGGCGAGTCTAAAAATAGCAGGTAGACAGTTACGATCTATATGAGTCCCAAACACTTCAACTTTCCAAGTGTGTGGTATCCCTGATCACTTTTTGTAGAGCCGGTATCTCCAAACCTCAGTTGCTTCACGGGAAGCCTGGACTTGTTAGTAAGTAAACCACTGTCCTCTCGCCATTGTTGGTCAAGTTTGTCGCAGTTACATCCGTACTCAGGGTTTGCACATGTACGTTTCAAGCCGCATGCGCATTTGTAATCGATAGAACCCGCTCCTCCCCAGTACTTCATCTCTTCTCCATCACGTGATACCCACCAGCCGTAACCATCGCGAAAGAGCCTTGAGTAATAGCACTCGTACAGTATAAACTGCTCACAGTGAGCAGATGAAGCTGTTAGACTTGCCAGCTGAAGGAGACTGGTTCCCTGGTACGTGACATTGCACGAATAACTGCCGGGGTCCTGAAATCCATCCACCAGCGTTCTGTTTTCACTGTCGTGACTGACAACTGTCACTCCAACACCGTCTTTGTCAGCCATGTCACAGAAGACTTTAAAAGGTTTCTCTCCACCCTCTCCATCAGGATCGATGACGTAAAAGTCACTTGGAGTCCAAGGGTAGGAGTGTTTGATATCACTGCAAGTTCGATTTCCTGAAAAGTAAAAAGACACAGAGAAACAACTACAAAAGATTATCCCTGTTCTTACGGGAAAAGAGAACTGATGACGTGAGAAGCCATTTGAGAAATTGTATATATTCATCTTTCAAAAGTTTTATTTCCATAAAAAATGAAGAAAGACAAAAACGGCTGAGTAAGGTCGAACTTTCAATACCTTTCATATTGGAAACATGTTGCAGGACACTATAGATGTAGATGGAAGCAGTTGCACAAAGTTTTCAATGGCATTTAGTTATAACTAAAGACGACAGTATGACTTCTACTTTAGAGTTTGTACCTCTCAGTTTAAAATGAATTTAATACCTCCACGTTTGCAGTGAGTTTCACTGAATCCAGGCTGACAATCACAGTGATAAGAGTTCCTTTCATATTCAGGAACACAGACACCACCGTTCTTACAAGGAGCGCTTTCACATGGAGACTAGAAACAAAGTAAACATTCCTTTAATCATCCAGTTTCTATTTTAAGAAATACGAAGAGTGTCAAGCACCAAATATATGAAGAGATCTTACCAACGGACTGAAGTGATGGAAGGTAGCATTTGCTTGAGCCTTTTCAGCCTCTCTGTACTTGTCTGTGGCCAATAACTCGCACAGATAAGGACCTTTGGAGTCATTATACACTGCTATGTTAAACGAATAGCACTTTGGTTCACCAACGCAAAGGAAAGTGCAGTCTAACGTATCTTCCACCATGGACGATGTAAGTTTCTCTGCCCATGACAAGTAGAAAGGGTCGCACTTGAATTTACCAAACGAAGCACGGCCAGTTGGATATCGATAGAGAACGCCGTTTTGTGTGGCAAACAACAATCCTAACAAAGAAGGAAAAAACAACAAGAGTGACAAAAGCAGCATGATGGTGGCCGATGAACTCTCACCACCGGAATGAGCTGATGTATGACACCGAAGACTTACATGCAAATGAAAAATAGGTCCTTTATAATTGCCTGTCAGTAATTAAGAATTAAAAGCTACATCTATGAAGCAGGTGCCATGGGTTGGATAAACTTCTACTACAGGGGAAGTAGAGGTGGAACAGTAAGTTTTAAAAGTCATCTTATATACTTTTTTAGTTTTTTTTTTTTAACAAGAATTGCTTTCAAACTGTTGTTTTTTTCCTATGGAGGAAACGATTTCTATTAATACCTTCTATACAACGGGTTTAAAAAGTTTTAAATATTCATATCAATATCTATTAACTCTGACAATGCCAATGATTTACTATATTGGTTTGAACTAATGTCTTTGTTAATTTTAAAGATATTTTTGGTACTCTGCTCCCTACTCTACAACAAACTTGAAAATAAATTTCTACTTACTCCTTCACATGTCCCTGTTAGCAGGTTTGCTGTAAGAAGTTATGTTTTGGCTCGCACCAGGATAACAATATATGAAATAAATTGACATGGACTATAAATTGGCACCAACCACAAAAAGCTAAAGTTGTTTTCCTCTTTTAGACGGAGCGGCTGTTTATTTAATATTTTATTATTTTACTATGCCGAGACACTTTCCTCTTAGAAGGCTTTTTGCGAAAGAAAAAAAAGTTCTTTTCTAATTTTAATTTTTTTCTTTTTCGGGCAAAATTAAAAACACCAAATATCAAACTAATCTTTCATTACCTCCAGCAGTTATTGTTTACCGGACAGATTCCTGATCATAGGCAGATACTGGGCAGGTTTCCTCTTCGTGACTTAAAAGGAGCTTATCTAATTAATAAACAATAATCATTTTAAATTGGAACAAGTTCAGCAAAAAAAAATTGAAGAAATTTATCCAAGTTATGTCTGTCTGACATCTCTTAAAAATGTTAGGAAATCCTCTACATGGATCGGAAAACGAGCGAGCCTCGATTATGTATTTTATTTCCTAAAAATGTCAGTCGTTTCATCTCCGTATATTAGCATTTTCAATGAAACAATATACTGGTCTCAAATATAAACATTGCACAGTTACTCATTAAATATTTCTTGTAAAAAGTTCAGAAACAAATATCCAGATAGAAAAACTCATATTTGAGAACAACTGGGTTGAAAACGTAAATTAGCCACCGTAAAGGGTAAAAAAGCTGACGTTTCGAGCGTTAGCCCTTCGTCAGAGCGATTAGAGGAATTGTGGGTTGTGTGTGGATTTATATTTAGGAAGTGGAGCTACGCCATTGGTGGGAATGTGGTGTCGGATCGGTGGCTAATTTACGTTTTCAACCCAGTTGTTAACACTAAATTACCTGCTATACTCTCCCACCGACGCAGCACCACAGTTTCTTTAGAAACTTACCCCTTTATTCATATTTGAGAATATTGTTTATTGAACATGCTACAGCATTAGCAAAGAATAACACTTGACCTAGGAGAAATGGTCAGAGTACTCGTTTAAGATTACTTTAGGTGCAATTTCAACAAGGCCTGCAAAGCAGCGTTGAATTACATCTGTTCTACATAACTAGATTGAAAAGAAAATAGTCTTCGACTTGTATCAGCCTGAGATGCAAAAAATGGTTTATTAGTGCACTATAATGACAACAAACAACACGTTGTCGCCAGGAAATACATTATAGAGAGAACGAACGATGGGCGTTTTACCAGGGATAGTTATTTAGAACTGATGAGTAACTTATCGTAATCAACGGGAAAAAAAACTGGAACATTATCGTCACTGAAATGAACGTTTCGCGGCCTTGTATCCCAGAGATGCTAGTTCGCGGATAACAGGAATAAATAATCAACAGTTATTCACCAAAGTGGAGGCGAATAATTGTTTACGTATGCCATATAGGGAACCAAAAAAAAATCATTTAATGTTTGTGAATATACCAAAAGATCGTCGGAAGATCTTTGCAGCCTCTGGTATCGTTTAATTACGTATAAACTTGTTTACGCGTCAAAATGCGGAATGCCTCCGGCTTGCAGAAGCACAACAATTAATTCATTCCACTTTTATACGATAAAGAAGTCATAACTTTGGCAAATATTCGGATATTTTGACACGTTATGTCTCATGTTTAGAAAAGTTGATGTAATGATGCTATATTTTTATTTCATTCCGAATGCGCTTCATCTTTGAAATTAAGATGATCGAAAAGAGAAATTGCATGAACTTAAAACAAAATATATTTTTGTATCAGAACACCTAACTAAATATCATCGCCAAAAAATATATGGCTGGTTCAACCGAATACTTTCATAAATCAATAGTTTTAGAAATTTTGCTCAACAGTTTGTGGTAAAGTGTTTTATTGAAACAAAACGTAGGCAGCTATATGCATAAATATATTTAAAAATGACATGTACTTTGTTGCTTCGTTATCAATTAATATTCCAAATCCACTTTGATGGAAACTGGATAATTTTTTATATACGGAGGTAATTTAGAGTTAAATGACTTTTCAAAGTAAAGGTTAAAAGAAGGTCTCAATAAAGGGGTTAATGTTGAAAGTTGATTTTTTTTCCAATTTTGACTATTGATGGTTAAATCTTGACGGTTGACGATGTTAATACCTTTGACAGCAGACGGTTATTACAAGTTTAAACCCATATTAACTTTGTTGTTGATTTAGCACGAGTTATAAATTATTTTTACACCTATTGAGTCTTTCCCTGACGAAGATAACTTAATTTTAAAGACCTCTAACGATTAACTAATTGAAATACTTCCAGAGAAATGTAATATGCAATAACGAAAATGGCGAAAAATTCGTCAAAATCATTAACTTCGCTTTGACAAATTCCACCCACCCTACTGATTCCCAATGACCCCCTATATTGAGCTCTCCAAACGTCACCGGAAATGATCATAAAATAAAAACGTATATATATTATATTTTGGAATGTTGTTTATTGAACATGTTACAGCATTAGCAAAGAATAACATTTCACTTAGGATAAATGGTCAGATTACTCGTTTAGGATTACGTTATGTCTCATGTTTAGAGAAGGTGATGTAATGCGTTGCTTTTTATCTCTCCCTCCGAATGCACTTCATCTTTGAAATTAAGATAATCCAAAGGAGAAATTGCATAGACTTAAAAAAATATATATATTTTTCACCTAAGTAACACCTAAGTAAATATTATCGCCGAAAACTATATGGCTAATTCAACAGAACACTTTCATAAATCAGCAGATTTAGAAATTTTGCTCAACACTTTATTGCAAGGGCTTTATTGAAACAAAACATTGGCAGCTATATGCATAAATATATTTAATAATGACATGTACTTTGTTGGTTCGTTATCAATTATTATTCCAAATCCACTTTGATGGAAACTGGATAATTTCTTGTATAAGGAGGTAATTTAGAGTTACAAGACTTTTCAAAGTAAAGTTGATTTTTTTCCCAATTTTGACTCATGAGGTTTAAATCTTGGGGCTAATGACGGTTGACGACAGCTGACGTTTATTACCAGTTTGACAGCTGACGTTTATTACCAGTTAAAATCCCTTTAAGTTTGTTGTTGATTTAGCACGAGTCATAAATTATGTTTACACCTATTCAGTCTTTCTCTGAAAAAGTAAACTTAATTTTAAAAACCTCCAACGATTTACTAATTAAGATATGTGCAGAGAAATGTATGCAATAACGAAAATGGCGAAAATTCGTCAAAATCATTAACTTCGCTTTGACAAATTAGACCCACCCACCCAACCACCCTACTGATTCCCTGATGACCCCCCTATTGAACTCTCCAAACTTCATCGGAAATGATCATAGAATAAAAACATATCGAAGAAACTTATAGGGTATTTCAGAGCATTCGAAGAGTGGGCCATTTCATATTACTCGAGGAATAAAACGATTGATTGCTTTTTCAAGCTCCATGGGTAGGGGGAGTGAAGGTGACAAAGAGTATTAAGTTAATTTTTCCTGAAGGTGACTGTCGTGGTCACAGATCTTTAAATCCCTAACACAATACATAACATTTTGTTGTTTAGTGGTATTGAGAATTCGCGAGCATATATTGAAATGCAGAAGGCGCCAACGAGAGGTCATCGAACTCGGTCTAATAAAATGTCTTAGCCAAATAATTTAATCACTTGCAAAATCCAAACAGAGGGAAATAAAACCGAAATATAATTGCTTTTAAGAATAATCAGGCCATTACAACAAAGATGACTATCTAATGTAGGCTTCGAATTCAAGTGCTAATATAAGACTTACAGTCATTTTCAAATTGAGCGTATTTATTGGATCCAAATAGGGGTGAAAGTTTGCAACTTGACGTCCTTAGAATCTTTAATTTAAGATTTCCTTGGCAGACAGACTTCCAGCTTGGTCGTTTTCCCTTTGCTTTGGTTAACAAATTGTGTCATCATCAAATTACATCAAAGACATATTCCAACGAATTAGAAGCATGTATGAGTTTTGTTAAATGATGGCAGATTTTTCACAGCAGGCAACAGCTTTAACGTCTCTTGAAATTCTCAAACGCGGTAAAATGGCAATGTTAATTAAAAACAAATGCGTTTTGACACACAAGTATCACCATAGCAACTACTTAAAGTTAATGTCCCTTTTTTGAGTATTAAATGAGTCCAAAACACTTGAGTGGTCCAACACTGAGTATGACATTCGGCTACAATTTTTTTCAAATACTTTTAGTCACACATCTTGAATTTCTCCATTTTTCTCATTTCACTACAATCAAATTACCAATTCATTACATTTCTCTTGACTATCATGGACCTCCATTTTAATTCAGATCTGAGAAAAAGAATAAGTCTTCAAGTAATATTTTTAATGTTCAACATACAGTCTTAGTGAGTTCTCAGTAAGTAAGTCCATAACACTCCAGTTTTCCAAGCGTGTGATATCCTTCTTCTTTGTTCTCGCCAGTATCTCCAAACCTCATTTGAATCACGGGAAGCTTGGACTTGTCTGTTAGTAAACCGCTGTCCTCTCGCCACTTCATATCGTTCTTATCGCAGTTGCAGTCGTGACTGCTGTCCGCGCACGTGTTATTCAAACCGCATGCACATTTAAAGGGAACAGAGTTGACTCCACCCCAGTAAGTCATATTCTCGCCATCACGTGATACCCACCAGCCGTACATGATACCTTTGGAACGGAGGAATGATTGATAGCACTTGTATTTAATAAACTGCTCACAGTGAGAAGATGAAGCTGTTAAGCTTGCTAGCTGAATTAGACTGGTTTCATCATAAGTAACACTGCGCGAATAGCTACCAGGGGCTTCAAACCCATCCACCAGTGTTTTGTTTTCACTGTCGTGACTGACAACTGTTACTCCTATCCCGTCCTTGTCAGTCATGTTACAGAAGACTTTAAATGGTTTCACTCCGCCCTCTCCATCAGGGTCGATGGCATAAGAGCCACTTTTAGCCTCAGGATTGCAGTATTTGATGTCACTGCAAGTTCGATTCCCTGAAAAACAAATAACAAAGCAACAAAGAACATAAGAAATTTAGAAGTAAAAGATTCATTTATCTTAATATAAAGTGCCTGACATGTACACGAAATTTATTTTCTCTTTCCGGGAAATATACTTGGGGAATGTTTATCGGGGAAAAGAAGTACAATAAACCGATTTGAATTGAATTCATAGCCAAAAGTTGAAAAGAGGTAAACCATATACATACAAGAATAGTGGTTAATGACAGTATGTGTTTCTTCCAGTTCTACCACATGCAACAGTAAAAGACTAAATTCAATACCTCCACGTTTGCAGCGTTTGCAGTGAGTTCCGTTAAATCCAGGCTTACATTCACAATGATAGGAGTTCCTTTCATATTCAGGAACACAGACACCTCCGTTCTTACAAGGAGCGCTTTCACATGGAGACTAGAAACAAAGTAAACGTTCCTTGAATCATTCAGTTTGTGGCACCAAATATATGAACAGATCTTACCGACGGACTGCAGTGATGGAAGGTAGCATTCGCATGAAACTTTTCAGCCTCTCTGTACTTGTCTGTGGCCAACAAATCACACAGATAAAGACCTTTGGAGTCAGGATACGCTGCCGTGTTGAACGAATAACAATTTGGTTCACCAACACAAAGAAAACCGCAGTCCAACTGATCTCTCATCATGGATGATGAAAGTTTCTCTGCCCACAAGTAATGGAATGGATCGCGCTTAAAGTTACCGAAAGAAGGATCGCTTGTTGGAGATCGATAGAGAGCGCTGTTTTGCATGGCAAACATCAAGTTAAACAGTAAAGGAAAAGACACTAAGAGAGGCAGGAGCAGCATGATAGTGGCCAGTGAACTTTTAACACCTGAATGCCTTGCGTCAGCCAACAGCAGCGATAAATAAAGAACAAAAAGAAAAAAAAAATGTAATTATTCAGAGTGATAATTTTCTAGTATGGCATTTATTAAGGGTCATGACATGGCAATTATCTAAGGAGGAGGAGCAGGTGAAACAGATGGGTTGAGTTGTGAAACACTGAGAGCGTTACAAAATTTAAAAGTATTATCTTGAACTGCCAAACGGTAAAAGACAAGGGACGCAGTAGCGTGGCGGAAGTTAGATATTTGTAGATAGTGATACGTGTGGTGAAATTTCCAAGTTCCGCTTTGTTTGATCAACTGATGGAAAGTTTCCTGTCACATGACAGGTTCAGCGGTTGTGGTTCTTTACTTAATTTGTCATTTCCAAGTTTGCACGTGAGTCAGGCAAAACCTTATATGTCAATTTGTCCGTTAACAAGAACTTTCTTGTTTCTTCTATGAATTAAATACTTAGTTAAATGTTCTGTGTACTGAAAAAATGTCACTCACTTGTGAAAAAAACCCATTTTCTCTTAACTGCCAGGCGGAAAAAGACAAAGGGGAAAAACGCGAAAGACACCGAAGAGTGGTGAACGTTTGATATCTAAAGCAGGTGATACTTTGAGCTTAAAGTATCATAGATGGAAAATTAGCGCTTTCATTCAAACTGAGATAGCCTAAAATTATGCGCCCTACCCCAGTAAAAGAATACATTTTCTTAAAACTTAATAAACAGTGATTTGAGATATGCATTGAACAGAACAGGAGCTTATTCCCTCACGCCGCGACGCTTTACAAGATAAGTTTATAGGACGACGCACTTTAATCAACACGTTTCTTTTATATCGGAACGTGATCTGCATATATTTTGAACTTGGAAAGGGTGTCCGGGATTTGTATTTTTACAATTCGTTATTTTTGGATTATTATCTTATAAACTTGAAAGTAGCACTCCTGAACAAAGTTTTCAATGTAGTCGCCATATCTCGAGAAATAAGGAAAAATCGAAAATCCGGGACACACTTTTGGGGTTCATTATAATTCTGACATTATCATCAAGTTTTTACGAAAATTGACTGAATACTAGCCAACAATAAACTTTCCAAAGATCAAAACTCAAGCCAAAGCACTTTGCCAGAGAAAACGACGTAAAATTTTTCGGGCGTCGGAGTTTGTTTACATAAATGTATTTCCACTTCACGCTTGTGAAGGCTGTTATCCAATCACATTGAAGCAAGCTATTTGACGCTGTTTAGCCTAACACGCGAAATTAAAAATAGGACTTTAATTTTGTTTTTTGACATTTTATGTCTATTATGCGAAATAGTAATTTTTAAGTGACGGCTGTCAACACACCCACTTTAATCTCCCTAATCATTATTTTTTTATGTTAAGTTTAAAGGAAAATTACCGTATACAATTCACTACATCGATCTAAATTCAAATCCACGAGAGCCAAGACTATCTCAGTATCGTGAAACTTGAGCTTATGTTTAAAATAATACTTCATTAACGTATATGAATGGAATAAATGTTTCACGTGAGAAACGTGTACGTCAGACAAAAGCCATCGTTCATAATAGTACTGAAATACGAAAGCCTCCTTCGTAAAAAAGCTGGGTTATTTTGGTTGCTAGATTGGTCCATCTTAACTATTTGATCTCCTCACCCTTTTAGGAAAGTTTCGTTGTCTTGGAGTATGTTGATATGTTTCACCTGTTTAACTTCCTGTCGCAATAATCATCGCCCTTGCAATAACTATCGCACTTTATAAGTACACTTACCTCGCTTTTTAATAAAAAAGTTGTCGCACTTTGTAATATAATCTTCGCTCTTTGAAATTACTGTCGAACCCCGGAATATTACTTTCGCTCTTATGAGTACCATTTGCAGTTTGTAATTAAAAAGCTGTCGCTTTATTCAAAGAACAGTCCAATGCATTTTGTTGTAACATAAGCTTTCACACTTCGTATTAAAAATTGTAGAGCTTTCTAATTAAAGAGATGTTGCTCTGTGTAAGAACAGATCATGACATTTTGTTAATTATAAAATAAGCTTGAGAAGTTTCATTTTTTCAATTTTCTTTATCGATGAAACCTTTCTGAGATTGTGGGCTCCTCCCATAAGAATTGTGTTCTGGATTTACTACAGTTTGATACTTCCCGGAATTTCATTGATTTGCATCATGAATGAATCTTTGGCCAAGAAGCAAGGCTTTGAGGGTAAATTTGAAATTTTGAGGACAATCTCTCAGCCAAGGGCATTATCAGGCGACATGCCAGCAAGCTAGAAGGGGGGATATTTATTTTATAACCCTCTCATTAATTTTTGAATCGTGCGTATAAAACAAAGTTTTGTTATCTTTTTTGTACTTTCTAGAGCAGCATTTGAGATCAGCCTTTAATTCCCAACACCTGTGGACTCTACAAAATAAGTTCGTTTTTCTCCCTTTTAAAGTAATTAAGTCGAGAAAGTGAAACTGTTGGGCTTTTTACGTTGGCTTTCTTGCTTTTCGACGGAAATAATCGGACAAATATTAACATGGGGTTATTGGCTGATAATTGTCCGTTGATTTTGTACCACGTCAAATAAAGTAGGTAACAGAGCTGCGCGAAAATGAATGGACGGGTTTGATATTGCACATGTCGATAGAAAAGAACATTATAACCTTCTCTTACGAAAACAAGAAATGACATTCGTAATGTAGAATGTACAAATTCTCTTTGAGCATTGCAGCTCTGTGATCTGCACAGGGCGTGAGATACATACATTTTAACTACTGTGGCAGACAATAATTAACCAGAAACGGTAAAGGTTTGTTTAAAATTCACTAGAAAATATTCATTAAAAAAGTTCACTTACTACTCTGTATTTGGGTAACATCATGCCGAGAACAAGAAGAGAAGAGAAAAGCTGGCTATTTTTGAGAAATAGCTCGCGTTTACCCTGAGACGACTGAGGCTTACGATGTTAAGTTCAGATGAATGAGCTTTTCGATATGTATAAGAAATCACGTGATCAAAAGTAGGCAAGTTTGTGACCTTCCACAATGTAGAAAATATTAAAGTTCACACGGCAACCAGGTGGACAATCAGACATGGTTTGATGCTACTCTGGTTTACAGATTGAATGAATGTTACAATTCATAGACCCATCGTTTCGACACTCCTGCCTATATAGTGCCTTCAACAGGGATGATCTAAACGCTGCAACAAGAGGTCCTTTTATATGATAACTAATTAGCTTTTATGCAATACTCCTTGTGTTGATTATTTGGAGAAGCTAGAAAACTGAGAAGTCTACGTCAAAATGACTGATCACTGTGATCAAGATCATTAAATTTGACTGCTGATAATATTTTGTCTGTACCAGCACTGTCCACTTAAACAAGTATTGTAACCTGCACATTCAATAGCGCGAGGTTGCTTTATTTTGTTATCGTGCTAATGATATTTTTGCACACAATGAAGGAGGACCCTGTAAAGAATGTTTAACATAAAAGTAAATTGACTCAAAAAACTCAAGAAGCTCGAGTAGCTGGAGGCACTCTCACGCATCTTTCTTGCTCCCAGCGTTAAATAATTCACTGACTTAGTTTCTATTGACTTTTACAAAAGGGGTTTTCAAACTGATTTTTAAACGTCCAGCTTGACTTGCATTCTTAATCGTATAAACCAGGCCAGTCATCGATGAAAGAGGTCTTAATAGTTTTGGTTTAGAGTATAACAACTTGACCGATAAACTCTGAAGAGGAAGCTCTCGAGAGAAATCTGTCTTTACATGATAAACAATCAAGTAAGCAAATGTGGTACAACCATAACATTCCTCTTTAGGATTCTGATACGTTATTCAGGAATCATTGGAGCTTATGCGTGCAGGCAGTTATACTATAAGTAACTTATTTGTTGCGGTCTGTATTATTTCATTTCATTTTTTTGACAGTGATAGTGCCTCACCAACGGCTCAGTTAGAATGGGGCCTTCGAATTATTCGTTGGCGCAGTGTACTTGAGTTGCTCACTTTAATCTAAGAGAATTTATATCAACGAGTGTCTAAGGCTTACGGGAAAAATCTCGAGGACCGAGTTTGTTGAAAACTACAATTGTCAGAATGTTGGGAGACTAACAAGGCAAACTCACGTACACAAACTTGTACTGTACAACAATATTGTACAAATCTGTAAGTGATTATCGGGTTTTTTTTTCAATTTCACGGTACTTGGACTACATGTTTATTGTTTTCACAAATGCCGGTAACAATCTCCGTCTCAAAACTACAAGCAGCGAAAATGGCGCCTTCGGCGCCTAAAATTATGCTTAATATGCTAAAACACATGCGCCAAACATTTTAACCTTCCTACTGAGCTTTATCCACCCTGGAATTCCTTTCAGGCAGCGAACTATCATAACAGATAGCATGTTACTTTACAGTGCTATAACAGGCGAGTCTAAAAATAGCGGGTAGACAGTTACGATCTATATGAGTCCAAAACACTTCAACTTTTCAAGTGTGTGGTATACCTGACAACTATATATCTGTATAGCCGGTATCTCCAAACCTCAGTTGCTTCACGGGAAGCCTGGACTTGTTAGTAGGTAAACCACTGTTCTCTCGTCATTGTTGGTCAAGTTTGTCGCAGTTACATCCGTACTCAGGGTTTGCACATGTATGGTTCAAGCCGCATGCGCATTTGCAATCGATAGAATCCACTCCTCCTCCGTACTTCATCTCTTCTCCATCACGTGATACCCACCAGCCGTAACCATCGCGAAAGAGCCTTGAGTGATAGCACTCGTACATTATAAACTGCTCACAGTGAGCAGATGAAGCTGTTAGACTTGTCAACTGAAGGAGACTGGTTCCCTGGTACGTGACATTGCACGAATAACTGCCGGGGTCCTGAAATCCATCCACCAGCGTTCTGATTTCACTGTCGTGACTGACAACTGTCACTCCAACGCCGTCCTTGTCAGCCATGTCACAGAAGACTTTAAAAGGTTTCTCTCCACCCTCTCCATCAGGATCGATGACGTAAGAGTCACTTGGAGTCCTAGGGTAGGAGTGTTTGATATCACTGCAGGTTCGATTTCCTGAAAAGTAAAAAGACACAGAGAAACGACTATTTCACAAAAGATTATCCCCGTTCTTACGGGAAAAGAGAACTATTGACGCGAGAAGCCATTTAAGAGATTGTATATATTCATCTTTCAAAAGTTTCATTTCCATGAAAAATGAAGAAAAACAAAAACGGCCGAGTAAGGTCGAACTTTCAATACCTTTCTTATTGGAAACATGTTGCAGGACACTATAGATGTAGATGAAAGCAGTTGCACAAAGTTTTCTTCGTGACTTAAAAGGAGCTTATCTAATTAATAAACAATAATCATTTTAGATTGGAACAAGTTCAGCAAAAAGAAATTGAAGAAATTTATCTAAGTTATGTCTGTCTGACATCTCTTAAAAATGTTAGGAAATCCTCTACATGGATCGGAAAACGAGCGAGCCTCGATTATGTAATTTATTTGCTAAAAATGTCAGTCGTTTCATCTCCGTATATTAGCATTTTCAATTAAACAATATACTGGTCTCAAATGTAAACATTGCACAGTTACTCATTATATATTTCTTGTAAAAAGTTCAGAAACAAATATCCAGATAGAAAAACTCATATTTGAGAATATTGTTTATTGAACATGCTACAGCATTAGCAAAGAATGACATTTGACCTAGGAGAAATGGTCAGAGTACTCGTTTAGGATTACTTTAGGTGCAATTTCAACAAGGCCTGCAAAGCAGCGTTGAATTACATTTGTTCTACATAACTAGATTGAAAAGAAAATAGTCTTCGACTTGTATCAGCCTGAGATGCAAAAAATGGTTTATAAGTGCACTTTCAAAAACTCATTAATATTTATAAGCCCATTAACCTATCAAATGGTAGATAATACATCACGTGCAATGACTTTAGATCGATAAACCTCATCCTTATTAGTATGCGGTGTTTTATCAGATATAAAGACACTGCACGTGACTTATTAATATTAATTAATTATCAACACAGAAACTGACACAACAAATGGTTGGAACATATTTAATGTTCTTTCAACAAATTTCACACAGTAAATTTACTTTTGCACCAAATTAATAGTACAGTTGTGAAATACACATCTGGAAAAATTCTCTATTCCATTAGTACAGCAATCTGGTAAGGGCATATTAGACAATACATCATCTGAAACTTCGAATTCAAGATCAGGTGGCAGAAGTGACTAATGTTTTTCTCGTATGCTAATTTCTAACGTTCACAAAAGCATAATTGCTATGAACTCTCTTGACACACGCTTTTCCAAGAATGTTTTTGAAGCCGTTCAAAAAACTCGCAGCAGGTGTTTTATCGGGTCAAAAAGCCACTCGGCTACGCCTCGTGGTTTTAAACCCGATAAAACACTCCTGCTCGTTTTTTAAACATTACATAATGACAACAAATAACACGTTTTCGTCAGGAAATACATTATAGTGAAAACGAACGATGGGCGTTTTACCAGGGATAGTTATTTAGAACTGATGAGTAACTTATCGTAATCAACCGGAAAAAAACTGGAACATTATCGTCACTGAAATGAACGTCTTGTGGCCTTGTATCCCAGAGATGCTAGTTCGCGGATAACAGGAATAAATAGTCAACAGTTATTCACCAAAGTGGAGGCGAATAATTATTTAAGTATGCCATATAGGGAACCGAAAAAAAATCATTTAATGTTTGTGAATATACCAAAAGATTGTCGGAAGATCTTTGCAGCCTCTGGTATTGTTTAATTACGAATAAACTTGTTTACGCGTCAAAATGCGGAATGCCTCCGGCTTGCAGAAGCACAATAATTAATTCATTCCACTGTTATACGATAAAGAAGTCATAACTTTGGCGAATATTCAGATATTTTGACACGTTATGTCTCATGTTTAGAAAAGTTGATGTAATGATGCTATATTTTTATGCGTTGCTTTTTATCTCTCATTCCAAGAGTTACAAGACTTTTCAAAGTAAAGGTTAAAAGAAGGTCTCAATAAAGGGGTTAATGTTGAAAGTTGATTTTTTTTCCAATTTTGACTATTGATGGTTAAATCTTGACGGTTGAAGATGTTAGTACCTTTTGTTTCGGCCGCGACGAAAATTAGATACGTCATAGCTACTTAATTAGGTTAATCACCGTTAATAACATTAGTACGGCAAGCTTCCTCCCGAATTCGACATCTGAGGCCATCGGGTATGTAAAATCTGTGGTTCGTTTTCTATGAACTTTGTTCATATAACCTGATAAACTGTTTGTAATCATAGGTTTCGAAAGACTCATCAATAAACAACAGAAAGTCCTTTGAAACGTGGCTATTTTATACCGTTAACGCTTCGGTCGAGGAAACACCTTTGACAGCAGACGGTTATTACAAGTTTAAACCCATATTAACTTTGTTGTTGATTTAGCACGAGTTATAAATTATTTTTACACCTATTGAGTCTTTCCCTGACGAAGGAAACTTAATTTTAAAGACCTCTAACGATTAACTAATTGAAATACAGGCCCGTACGGGATTTGAACCCATGACCTCTGCGATACCGGTGCAGCGCTCTACCAATTGAGCTAACAAGCCAACTGGGAGCTGGTCAATGAATTGGGTCCAAATAAACATCAAAGTGAATGAAGATTTTAGATATATGAAAATTCATATATTTGCACTGCGGTGGAGAGATGAAATTAGGAGATCCTCGCAGCTAAGAACACTACTGAAACGAGTAGTTGTAAATAGGACCTGAAAAAAATTCAGGCCCAATTTTTTTCAGGTCCTATTTACAACTACTCGTTTCAGTAGTGTTCTTAGCTGCGAGGATCTCCTAATTTCATCTCTCCACCGCAGTGCAAATATATGAATTTTCATATATCTAAAATCTTAATTGAAATACTTCCAGAGAAATGCATGCAGTAACGAAAATAGCGAAAATTTGTTAAAATCATCAATTTCGCTTTGACAAATTCCACCCACCCTACCGATTCCCAATGACCCCCTATATTGAGCTCTCCAAACGTCACCGGAAATGATCATAAAGTAAAAACGTATCGAGAAAACTTTATTTACATGATAGCTCAAAACAATCATGATTTCCCTGAGATCGTATTTTCTGATCGTTTTATTGCTTTGCGTCGCCAGATTAAGTTGCCTTTTTCTGATGAATTGAAACAGGACCAACTTCGTAATCCACTCAAGAGTATTTCAAAGCATTTAAAGAGTGGGCCATTACTCGAAAAATAAAACGATTGACAACGTTTTTAGGCTCCATGGGTAGGGGGAGTGAAGGTGACGATGAATATTAATATAATTTATCCTGAAGGTGACTGTAATGGTCACAGAACTTTAAATCCTTAACATAGTACATAACATTTTGTTGGTGAGTGGTATTGATAGTTTGCGTGCATAGATGGTAAATGCATAAGGCGCCAACGAGAGGTCATGAAGCTCTGTCCAATGAATTGCCTCAGCCAAATAGTTTAGTCGCTAGCAAAATCCAAACAGAGGAAAATGAAACCGAACCATAGTTGCTTTTAAAGAAAAATTAGGCCATTGTAATAAAGATGACTATCTACTGTAGGCTTCGAATTCAAGTGCTAATACTACACTTACAGTCATTTTCAGATTTTTAGCGTATTTTATTGGATTCAAATAGGGGTGAAAGTTTGCAACTAAGAGGTCCTTTCAATCTTTTATTTAGGATTTTCTTAGCAGACTAACTTCCAGCTTGGTCGCCTCCACTTGTCTTTGGTAAACAAATTGTGCCATCATTAAATTATATCATAGATATATTTCGACGAACTGGAAATATATCTGACTTTTGCAAAAAAGATGGCAGGTTTCTTGCTGCAGGCAAAGCTTTCCAACGCGGTGACAGAGGAATGTTACCATTAAAAAAAAAACGAATTTTGATATATAAGTATCAAAAGAGCAACTCAAATACAGGTCAATAACAAAAGTTAATGACCTGTATTTGAGTCTTACATGAGTCCAAAACATTTGAGCGGCCCAACACCGAGTATAACATTCGGTTACAATTTTTTTTCAAATACTTTTAACTAAACATTATGAATTTCTCCATTTTTCTCACTACATTACAATCAAATTACCAATTTATTACATTTCTCTGAATTATCATGGACCTCCATTCTAATTCAGTTCTGCAAAGAGAGTACAGTGATCAAGCAATCTTTTTGATGTTCAACATATAGTCTTTGTGACTTCTCAGTAGATAAGTCCATAACACTCCAGTTTTCCAAGGGTGTGATATCCTTTTTCATCGCCATCGCTAAGGCGACCGGTATCTCCAAACCTCATTTGAATCACGGGAAGCTTGGACTTGTTTGTTAGTAAACCGCTGTCCTCTCGCCATTTCCAATCGTTTTTATCGCAGTTGCAGCCGTAACTGGTGTCCGCGCACGTGTTGTTCCACCCACATGCACATTTGAATGGAGCAGAGTCGACTCCACCCCAGTACTTCATCTTCTCGTCATCACGTGATACCCACCAGCCGTACATGTTACCATTGAGAAGGAGCCTTGAATGATAGCACTCATATTCAATAAACTGCTCACAGTGAGCAGATGAAGCTGCTAAGCTTGCTAGCTGAATTAGACTGGTTTCATTATAAGTAACATTGCGCGAATAACTACCATAGCCATCATACCCATCCACCAGAGTTCTACTTTCACTATCGTGACTGACAACTGTCACTCCTATCCCGTCCTTGTCAGTCATGTTACAGAAGACTTTAAATGGTTTCACTCCGCCCTCTCCATCAGGGTCGATGACATAAGAGCCACTTTTAGCCTCAGGATTGCAGTACTTGATGTCACTGCAAGTTCGTTTTCCTAAAAAACAAATAACAAAGCAACAAAGAATATAAGAAATTTAGAAGTATAAAGTATAAATAATCGACCTTTACGCCTAGCATGTTCTCCTTGACAATTTTTTTGCGCTTTGAAATTACGATTTGTCGGCCAAAAAGTGTTCTCATGAAGCGCGCGGCCAAAACGATCACGTTACATAGCTGTGACCTAGAAAACTGTGAAGACACGTCGGCAATTATTGTAAAGAAAGGAGAAATCTAGAAGAAAGGACGAACGCATTGCGTGGCTGGAGCGCTAAAAGATGTTTGCTACAAGAATAACACACATATACCGGGTATTTCTATACACTAATTTCCAAAGGATGTAGCTGTATGGCCAAAATGGATGCTCCTCGATCGTCGACATCGAGGAGATTTTACTCTTCAATGTCGTCGGCCTTATGCCTCGTACCGGCTTCGAAAACGACTGTTACGAACACATACCACTTGTTAAATCAGGAGAAGATAACCAATGAATTTAGCTAAAAAGAATGCCTGTTCCCACACCGCACAGATTGTTCAACATTCTTTTCGGCTGCAAGCAAAGAATGGTAAGCTCCTCATTGTTTTTTTATTTCACGTGCTTGAGATGTACTCATACTCCTTGTCTTTCCACATGAGTACATTAACGCTTTTCTAATCGTATGAAAATCCTACTAATTGTATTTTTCATCGTGTTCTATTAACAGAAATACATCATTTGTAATCAAGTTCAAGCCCTTTCCTGAGCTGACCGATATCCTGTTGCCTTAGCAATGAGAAACCTCTGGTGCGGATACTGGTATAAACACAAACTCGAAAGGGCTGTGTATCCTCCTAACCTAGGTTTCCTACGAGATAAATAAATAAACACAAATATTATTGAATTAGATGGTAGCGAATCCAAATGCTGTACGAAAGTCGATACATACGAAACATTAACTTACAACACTGATGTCAGTTATTTGCCATTGAGCGAAATGGATCACATGGCAATGCTGCGCTTAAACTAAATGAGTTTTCCTCTATTGAAATCCCTATTTGAGATTAACTTAAATCTATATAAACTCACTATTTTCCCTTTTGATCGGATCGACGACGATAGCCTCTGCCTCAGCAATCTCTAAGGAAAGAAGCAACTTGCAGTGAAACTGCCTGATGACTTCTCGGCGAAAAGTCATCGTGCCTCATGCTACAGCTGATTCTTTCGTCAAAAGTTAGCTTTTGGTTTGCTAAGGGAATTACTCTACAGCAATGAAACACTAGAGCACTGAGCAAGGAGAACCTTCGCCCCACTTAGTGCGAAGGAATAAAATTTTAAGACGACCGAAACGGACACAGCTACCCATTTTTAAAATGGATTTCGCCGTAGAAAACAAAGCGCCAAACGCAACAACTAAACATTTAGTATCGGGAGTTTTTTTTTGTTCTCGTCTTGACCTAAACACCGCAGGCGAGAAACCATTTTGTCAGTCTTCGTCTAAATCTTCGTTTGATGCACATGGTTCTCCTTCGTAGGGCTGAACCCTACTCGCAACCTCCTTCTTTACTAATTGGGTACGATGTATCAACTCTCGGTAGAGCTTGGTGAAGGTAGGTATACATCGCTATTGGACAGTTTTTCAACGTTGACTGATACAAAATTACAAGAAAACTGAGAGATTTGCAAGTTACCACTGAGAGCTTTCACAGTTTTCTACGTCATAACCCGCGAATTCGTTACCAGTACACGGGACACTTTTAACACAAAATAAGAGCACTTTAAGGCCCGAAAAACCGAGTTTGAAGTTATTTGAAATTTTGTTTTTTATCGGAATTGGTTTGAACATATGATAAGCTAAATACTTATGCAAAAAAAAATTCTTGTCATAGGCACTTTAAAGGAAAAACCAATTAAGGTATGTTTATCGGGAAGGCAAGACAAAAGACTGATTCGAATGCATTTAATTTTATAGCACAAGGTTGAACATAGGTAAACCATCAATTTATAACAGATGATTGAAAATAACAGTATGAGTTTTTTTTTCAATTTTTCTTCATGCAACAGAAAGTAGGACAGATTCAATACCTCCCCTTTCGCAGTGAGTTCCGCAGAATCCTGGTCTACAGTCACAATGAAAGGAGCTCCATTTATATTCAGGAACACAGACACCACCGTTCTTACAAGGAGCGCTTTCTCTTAGAGGCTAGAAACAAAGTAAACATTTCTTGAATCATTCAGTTTGTATTAAAAAAACTACAAAGAGTGTTTTATCACCAGACATATGGAGAGATCTTACCAACGGACTGTAGTGATGGAAGGAAACATTTGCATGGAACTTTTCAGTTTCTCTGTACTTGTCTGTGGCCAATAACTCACACAGATAAACTCCTTTGGAGTCGGGATACGCTGCCATGTTGAACGAATGACACTTTGGCTCTCGAAGACAAAGAAAACCGCAGTCCAACTGATCTTTCACCGTGGATGATGAAAGTTTCTCTGCCCATAAGTAATGGAAGACATCGCGCTTTATGTAACCGAAAAAAAGATCGCTTGTTGGATATCGATAGAGAGCGCTGTTTTGTGTGGCAAACAACAATCCTAACAAAGAAGGAAAAAACAACAGGAGTGGCAGAAGCAGCATGATGGTGGCCGATGAACTCTCACCACGGGAATGAGTTGCTGTATGATACCGTAGACTTTACATTCAAATTAAAAAATAGGTCCTTTATTATTGCTTGTCAGTAATTAAGAATTAATAGCCACATCTATGAAGCAGGTGCCATGAGTGGGATAAACTCCTACTAAAGGGGAAGTAGAAGTGGAACAGTAAATTTTAAAAAGTTTTCCTGAATAAACCTCTCCTTCTTGACAAACCTGATACTTTTTTTAGTTTTTTTTTAAAGAATTGCTTTCAAACTGTTTTTTTTTTAACTGAGGAAACGATGTCTATTGATGCCTTCTATGCAAATAGGTTTAAATACTATTAACTATTCATATTTCTGTAAGAGGTTCTATTTTGGTTCGCAGCAGGATAACAATATAGGAAATAAATTGACACTATAACTTGGTACCAACTACAAGAAGCTAATGTTGTTTTCCTCTTAAATTCATCTACGTCATGTCTGTCTGACATGTGAAGATCGGAAAACGCGTGAGCCTCGATTATGTATTTTATTTGCAAAAAAAGTCAGTCGTTTCATCTCTGTTTATTAGCATTTTCAATTAAACACTATACTGTTTTTAAATATAAACATTGCAGAGTTACTCATAAAAAAATTTCCGGTAAAAGTTTCAAAAAAGATATCCAAATAAGTAAACTTACATTTGCGAAGGTTGTTTATCGAACATGTTACAGAACTAGCAAAGAAAAACATTTCACTTAAGAGAAAGCCTAAACTTGTTTAAGCGTCAAAATGTGGAATGCCTCCGGCTTGCAGAAACACTAATTAATTCAATCCACTGTTATACAATAAAGGAGAAGGCGTCGTGACTTTGGCGAATATTCAGATATTTTGACACGTTGTGTATCATGTTTAGAAAAGTTGATGCTAGGATATTATATTTTTATGCGTTTCTTTTATCTCTCATTCCGAATGCGCTTTATCTTTGAAATTAAGTTAATCGAGAGGAGAAACTGTATAAACTGAAAAAAAAAAATGCAATTTTTTATTTGAACACCTAAGAAAATATCGTCGCCACAAAATGTATGGTTAGTTCAACAGACATGTACTCTCGTAAATCAATAGGCTTAGACTTTTTGCTCAACAGTTTATGCAAAGTGCTATATTGAAACAAAACGGTGGCAGCAACATGCGCTTTGTTGCTTCGTTATCAATATATATTCAAACTTCACCGGAAATGATCATAAAGTAAAAACATATCGAGGAAACTTTATTTACATGATGGCTTAAAAGAATCATGATTTCCCTGAGATCGTGTTTTCTGATCGTTTCATTGCTTTGCGTCGCCAGATTAAGTTGCCTTTTCTGATGAATAAAAACAGGACCGACTTCGTATTCTGCTCAAGGGTATTTCAGAGCATTTAAAGAGTGGGCCATTAGTTGAAGAATAAAACGATTGACAACGTTTTTAGGCTCCATGGGTAGGGGGAGAGAAGGCGACAGTGAGTATTAATATAATATATCCTGAAGGGGACTGTAATGGTCGCACAACTTTAAATCCTTAACATAATACATAACATTTTGTTTTTTAGTGGTATTGAGAATTCGCGTGCATATATTGAAATGTAGAAGGCGCCAACGAGAGGTCATCAAGCTCTATCCGATGAAATGTCTCAGACAAATAATTTAATCACTTGCAAAATCCAAACAGAGGGAAAAAGAAAAATTGTAACAAAGATGACTATCTACCTAACAATTCAAGTGCTAATACTAGACTTACAGTCATTTTCAGATTTAGCATATTTTATTGGAACCCAAAAGGGGTGAAAGTTTGCAACTATAAAGTCTTTTGAATCTTTAATTTAAGATTTTCTTAGCAGACAAACTTCCAGCTTGGTCGTCTCCCCTTTGCTTTGGTTAACAAATTGTGTCATCATAAAAATTACATCAAAGATGTATTTCGACGAATTAGAAGCATGTATGAGTTTTGTAGAACGATGGCAGATTTTTCACCGCAGGCAACAGCTTTCACGTCTCTTGGAATTCTCAAACGCGGTAAAAGGGAAATGTTTATTATTAGAAACAAATGAATTTTGATATACAAGTATCACTATAGTAACTATTAAAAGTTCGTGACCTATATTTGAGTCTTAAATGAGTCCAAAACACTTTAGCGGTCCAACCGTTGGACAGTGTGACACTGAGTATAACATCCGCTTAAAATTTTTTTCAAATACTTTAAATCACACATTATGAATTTCTCCACTTTTCTCACTACATTACAATCCAATTACAAATTCATTACATTTCTCTTGACTATCATGGACCTCCATTTTAATTCAGATCTAAGAGAGGGAGTACAATGTACGAGTAATATTATCAATGTTCAACATATAGTCTTGGTGACTTCTCAGTAGATAAGTCCATAACACTCCAGTTTTCCAAGCGTGTGAAATCCTTTTTCTTTGTCAACGTCACCGGTATCTCCAAACCTCATTTGAATCACGGGAAGCTTGGACTTGTTTGTTAGTAAACCGCTGTCCTCTCGCCAATTCTCATCGTTCTTATCGCAGTTGCAGCCGTAATTGATGTCCGCGCACGTGTTATTCAAACCGCATGCACATTTAAAGGGAACAGAGTCGACTCCACCCCAGTACTTCATCCTCTCGTCATCACGTGATACCCACCAGCCGAACATGTCACTATTGAAAAGGAGCCTTGAATTATAGCACTTGTATTTAATAAACTGCGCACAGTGAGAAGATGAAGCTGTTAAGCTTGCTAGCTGAATTAGACTGGTTTCATTATAAGTAACATTACGCGAATAACTACCACGGTCATCATACCCATCCACCAGAGTTCTGTTTTCACTGTCGTGACTGACAACTGTCACTCCTATCCCGCCCTTGTCAGTCATGTCACAGAAGACTTTAAATGGTTTCACACCGCCCTCTCCATCAGGGTCGATGACATAAGAGCCATTTTTAGCCTCAGGATTGCAGTATTTGATGTCACTGCAAGTTCGATTTCCTGAAAAACAAATAACAAAGCAACAAAGAACATAAGAAATTTAGAAGTAAAAGATTTCATTGATCTTAATATAAAGTGCCTGACATGAACACGAAATTTATTCTCTCTTTACGGGAAATATACTTGGGGAATGTTTATCGGGGAAAAGAAGTACAATAAACCGATTTGAATTGAATTCATAGCCAAAAGTTGAAAAGAGGTAAACCATATACATACAAGAATAGTGGTTTATGACAGTTTGTGACTCTTCCAGTTCTACCACATGCAACAGTGAAATACTAAATTCAATACCTACACGTTTGCAGCGTTTGCAGTGAGTTCCGTTAAATCCAGGCTTACATTCACAATGATAGGAGTTCCTTTCATATTCAGGAACACAGACACCTCCGTTCTTACAAGGAGCGCTTTCACATGGAGACTAGAAACAAAGTAAACGTTCCTTGAATCATTCAGTTTGTGGCACCAAATATATGAACAGATCTTACCGACGGACTGCAGTGATGGAAGGTAGCATTTGCATGAAACTTTTCAGCCTCTCTGTACTTGTCTGTGGCCAACAAATCACACAGATAAAGACCTTTGGAGTCAGGATACGCTGCCGTGTTGAACGAATAACAATTTGGTTCACCAACACAAAGAAAACCGCAGTCCAACTGATCTCTCATCATGGATGATGAAAGTTTCTCTGCCCACAAGTAATGGAATGGATCGCGCTTAAAGTTACCGAAAGAAGGATCGCTTGTTGGAGATCGATAGAGAGCGCTGTTTTGCATGGCAAACATCAAGTTAAACAGTAAAGGAAAAGACACTAAGAGAGGCAGGAGCAGCATGATAGTGGCCAGTGAACTTTTAACACCTGAATGCCTTGCGTCAGCCAACAGCAGCGATAAATAAAGAACAAAAAGAAAAAAAATACATAATTATTCAGAGTGATAATTTTCTAGTATGGCATTTATTAAGGGTCATGACATGGCAATTATCTAAGGAGGAGGAGCAGGTGAAACAGATGGGTTGAGTTGTGAAACACTGAGAGCGTTACAAAATTTAAAAGTATTATCTTGAACTGCCAAACGGTAAAAGACAAGGGACGCAGTAGCGTGGCGGAAGTTAGATATTTGTAGATAGTGATACGTGTGGTGAAATTTCCAAGTTCCGCTTTGTTTGATCAACTGATGGAAAGTTTCCTGTCACATGACAGGTTCAGCGGTTGTGGTTCTTTACTTAATTTGTCATTTCCAAGTTTGCACGTGAGTCAGGCAAAACCTTATATGTCAATTTGTCCGTTAACAAGAACTTTCTTGTTTCTTCTATGAATTAAATACTTAGTTAAATGTTCTGTGTACTGAAAAAATGTCACTCACTTGTGAAAAAAACCCATTTTCTCTTAACTGCCAGGCGGAAAAAGACAAAGGGGAAAAACGCCAAAGACATCGAAGAGTGGTGAACGTTTGATATCTAAAGCAGGTGATACTTTGAGCTTAAAGTATCACAGATGGAAAATTAGTGCTTTCATTCAAATTGAGATAAAAAAAACTCTTAAAACTTTATAAAGAGTGATTTGAGAGATGCATTAAACAGAACGGAGCTTATTCTCTCACGCCGCGACGTTTTACAGGATAAGTTTATAGGACGACGCATTTTAATCAACACGTTTCTTTTATATCGGAACGTGATCTGCATATTTTTTGAACTAGGAAAGGGTGTCCGGGATTTGTATTTTTACGATTCGTTATTTTAGGATTATTATCTTTTAAACTTGAAAGTAGCACTCTTGAGCTAAGTTTTCAATGCAGTCGCTATATCTCGAGAAATAAGGAAAAATCGAAAATCCGGGACACACTTTTGGGGTCATTATAATTCTGACATTATCATCAAATTTCACGAAAATTGACTGAATACCAGCCAACAATAAACTTTCCAAAGATCAAAACTCAAGCCAAAGTACTTTACCAGAGAGAACGACTTAAAATTTTTCGGGGCGTCGGAGTTTGTTTACATAAATGTATTTCCACTTCACGCTTGTGAAGGCTGTTATCCAATCACATTGAAGCAAGCTATTTGACGCTGTTTTGCCTGTCGGAGTTGATGCCTGCTTGGGGGCTGTTACAAAGCTGAGCGGGAAGGGGAAAATAACATGCGAAATTAAAAATGGGACTTTAATTTTGTTTTTTTAACATTTTATGTCTATTATGCGGAATAGTAATTTTTAAGTGACGGCTGTCAATACACCCACTTTAATCTCCCTAAAGGGAAAATAACATGCGAAATTAAAAATGGGACTTTAATTTTGTTTTTTTAACATTTTATGTCTATTATGCGGAATAGTAATTTTTAAGTGACGGCTGTCAAAACACCCACTTTAATCTCCCTCAAAGGAAAATTACCGTATACAATTCACTACATCGATCTAAATTCAAATCCACGAGAGCCAAGACTATCTCAGTATCGTGAAACTTGAGCTTATGTTTAAAATAATACTTCATTAACGTATATGAATGAAATAAACGTTTCACGTGAGAAACGTGTACGTCAGACAAAAGCCGTCGTTCATAATCGTATTGAAATACGAAAAGCCTCCTTCGTGAAAAAGCTGGGTTATTTGGGTTGCTAGATTGGTCCATCTTAACTATTTGATCTCCTCACCCGTTTGGGAAAGTTTCGTTGTCTTGGAGTATGTTGATGTGTTTTCACCTGTTTAACTTCCTGTCGCAATAATCATCGCCCTTGCAATAACTATCGCACTTTCTAAGTACACTTGCCGCGCTTTTTAAAAAAAAAGTTGTCGCACTTTGTAATATAATCTTCGCTCTTTGAAACTACTGTCGCACCCCGGAATATTACTTTCGCTCTTTTTAGTACCATTTGCAGTTTGTAATTAAAAAGCTGTCGCTTTATTCAAAGAACAGTCCATTGCATTTTGTTATAACATAAGCTTTCGCACTTCGTATTAAAACTTGTAGAGCTTTCTAATTAAAGAGATGTTGCTCAGTGTAAGAACAGATCATGACATTTTGTTAATTATAAAATAAGCTTGAGAAGTTTTTTTTTCAATTTTCTTTATCGATGAAACCTTTTTCTGAGATTGCAGGCTCCCCCCATGATTGTTTTCTGGATTTACTACAGTTTGATACTTCCCGGAATTTCATTGATTCGCCTCGTTGTGCCTTTTCTCGTCGATCTTGGAACGCTCACTTCTACTGGGTTTACCACGGTTCTCATCTTCAATATTTGGGGGAAGGGGGAGGGGTAATCCAAACTTCGATGCAGAAAACAAGTTTTTGTATTTGTTTCAGTTTTTACAAAGTACTGAGAAGTATCTCTATATAATAAGTTTTAGTTTCTTCAAACTGAGTACTCATATGTGATCCTGTCTTTGAAAGAATTTTTTTTAGGCAAGTAGTTAAAAAATCCTGATGGTAAGGGAGCGGAACCCCGCACCCTCCCCCATATCCGACGTCATAAGTGTAAAGTGTACATCGTAAGTCCGTCATCAAAGTTGATATGGCCTCGGCTGACAGCACTGTTGTCAAGCAGTTTTACTCGTGCATGTTGATGACCAATAAATTCCTAGACCTCTCTATTCTTTCGCACCTTCGTCTCCAAACATTTACAAGTAGCTTGCCTGACGAGCTAAGGAGTGCGAAAGAGACTGGTACTTAGAATTGGCACTCTTAGTATTAAAGGAAAAACACGAGAAGGCTGTTCACGAGTTCGTGTTTGTCGCAGAATGCTTGGTATTCTATACAGTTGTTTCTTATTTGGAATAAACGTCCCAAAAAAAAAAAAAAACTTAGCTATTAGGGCGCATGGCAAGAACCTTTGCTGTGAGTTGTTTTTAAACTCTGCAAAAAGATAAAACTTGGCATGCTGATTGAAATTTTGCATTGAAGAATGGGTTCATCAAACTTGTTTTTGAGCAGCTTGTACTTAAAGTTTTAGTTAGGGGGGTTTTCGGTTGAAGGGTGCTCTCAGAAATTCATCGAAGGGAAAAAAAGATAAAGCTAAAAGCATGCACGTAGCCCGTTATTCGGGGATGCAAATTATGTCCTTTAATATAGGATATCACTTAAAAAGCACGGTGACATATCTTTTTTATTGTACTTTTTGAAACAGATATTGATGGGAAGCATTTGAGGAAAGTTAAATAAAAAATCCGTCAATATTTTTTTTCTAAGGAATGACCTTAAGTTTTAAACGAACTACGTCATAAGAAAACTTTACACAGTTTCTCCTATCTTTTCGGTAACAGTTGATTCCATGGAATCCAGGGTGACAATCACAGTGGTAATGGTCCCATTGGCACTCAGGAACATAGACAACACCGTTTTTGCATTGGGGGCTACCAAGTGGTTACTTGATTGGAAAAAGAAAAAAAAGAAAACAGAACCAAAAGAAGAAATAAACACTAATCGTTTAGCAATCAATGAACTTAACTTTTCTTCAGTGCAGTAACTTGCTTTCTGGCAAGAGAACTCATCTAACTTGTTAGCGCGTAAATAATAAATCATGTTGGATCTATCTTATCTTCTTACCATAAGGCTAACGTGATGGAAAGTGTTATTTCCATAAAGCTTCTCGGTTACTCTGCACTTGTCAGTGGCCAAGAAATCGTACAGATGAAGATCACTGGAGTCAAGATTAGCAGCCATGTTGAACGAATAAAACCTTGGCTCTCTAACAAAGAAAAGTGAAGGCCAGCTTATCTTCCACCATGGACGATGCTAGTTTCTCTTCCTTTAAATAATGGAGGCGATCGCGCTTGAATTTACTAACTGAAACACGGCCTGTTGGATATCGATAGATCGATAGATAGCGCTGTTTTGCATGGCAAACATCACCTTAAGTAGAGAAGGGAAAAAAAAACATAGAAGGGGCAAGAGAAGCATGATAGAGGCTTGCGGACTGTGAACATCCCAATGAGTTGCTTAAGGACACAGATAACCTTTAATGTGAATGTCAAATTTGGTAATTGTCAAATCCAGTTAGGGAGCAGTTGCAACTCGTGAGTTGAGATGAGATCTAAAATAGTACAAGAATTAAAAAAAAAAAAAAACATCTTCCGTCAGAAATCATGAAAGAGCACCTTCTTCTCAATTGAATATAGTATCTTAAACTGCCGGGTGGTAAAAAAGGCGAAAAAAAAAAGGATATAGTGGTACGGCATCTCGTAGCCTAGCCATTCAATAAAGACGTTGTTATTCTGTTCTTTGTTTACCTGTTTTGTTTGATTAACTAATGGATAGTTGGATAGTTATTTCCTTTGTTAAGTCCCGTCCGCTAACTTTTGCGCTCGGCCATTTATTGAAATCAATTACACCTAACCGAGGTTTGTGAACCTTTAAGCTGCCTCGGCCATTTGTCAAATCTTTTAGTCTTAATACCTAAAAAAAAATACATTAAATTCATAAAGATACTGTTTTTGCTTCTCCCAGGAGTATTGCTGAGATGGTTCCATTCACTCCACCACAAGTTATATGTTCGACTTCCTTTAAAGATGCTCAGAAACCTCTTGCTTAAATGGCAAAACGCGCGAGTCTCAAAGGAGTATTTCATTTCGTAGTTTTCTTTCCGTTGAATAGCAGATTCAACCAAACACATTAAAAGTTCCAAATACTGTGTTCTCAGTGGACTTGCGCTGTTTACTTCAATTAAGCAAAGAACTTTCTACCAACGAGTGTCTTTGATTCACAGGAAAAATCTGAATCGTCAGGTTTACTAATCTATTGCTGCGTACAATGTAATATAAACCTGAGGTTGAAGGTCAAGCTTTTCCTTTTTTTCTGTTAAACACGCCGAGCCGATACAGCTAAATATCGCGTAACTCTTGTTGGCTTTTTTGAATTTCCAGGAGGAAATTTGCATTTAAATCTAAAGGCCTAAAAGGTCACAAATACAATCAAAATTTTCTATTTTTAACTCTGCTAGATGAATCAAATTGTGCGATATCGGTGGAAAGCGGAACAATCTTCTCAGGTGAAGTGATGCGTTCAGTGCCTCGCGCTTCTTCCTTCTCCCATTCTTCTTCCCTTCTATGAGTAAAAGAAAGGCCTTTGGCATCTATAAGGATGTATAATAATCTAGTGCGCATACCATATATGTTGAAATAGGGCAGTTTTCACTTCAGTTATATCAAAATTGTTTCGTCGCAAAAAGCAATTGTACAGACAGCTGTTTGCTTTAAAGCGGTACGTCAACCGAGTCTACAAATAGCTAGTATACAGTTACAATGCACCTTTTTATGTGTGAGTTTTAAATAAGTCCAAAACACTTGAGTTTCCCAAGTGTGTGGTATCCCTTGTCACTATAATAAAGGGCATCTCCAAACCTAAGTTGTTTCACAAGCAGCATGAATTTGTCTTTAAGGAAGGCGCCTTCCTCTCGCCATGTGCGGTCACTCATGTCGCAGTTGCATCCGTAGTTAGTGTTTGCACATGTATTATTCAAGCATGTGCATTCGTAATCAACAGAAACAACTCCTCCCCAGTTTTTCATGTTCTCTCCATCACGTGACACCCACCAGCCGTACATGTCACGATTGTAGAGGAGCTGCGAGTGGTAGCACTCGTGCTTTATAAACTGCTTACAGGTTCGCCAGTTGAGCCATGTCAGCCTCCGTGTAGTTGATGGAGCAAGAATAGGAGCCTCTGCCACCAAACCCTCGCAGCCACTTCCCGCCTTCACTTTCATGACTTACAACTGTCACCCCAACACCGTCCTTGTCAGTCATGTTACAATAGACTTTGAAAGGTTTAACCCCGCCCTCTCCATCAGGGTCGATGACGTAAGATCCACTTAGGAGATTACATAGTTTGATCTGACTGAAGGTTTTATCTCCTTAGAAGCATAAAAAAAGAAATTGATTATAAGTATATCTTATTTCATGCGTTCTTAGCATTGGATTAAATTCATGGAACTTTTATGGGGAGGATTACATTTCGCCAGAGAATTCGTGTCAATCAAATTCATCAGCGTGCTTCATATTCCCATTATACACAATGATGACGTAGTGTACGTATTAAAACGTAGCAAACTTCTGCATTAAAACTTCTCTATCGCGACAGCTGTGTGTTTATCTGGATATGAAGCACTTAAGACGTATGAAGAGCTCTCAAGAGGCTATAGTGGTGAAAGCTTCATTGAAATTGACCAATTCCAAAAATAATTGAAGCTAAACCTCGCCCAGAAGCATTTTTAAGAATCTGAAAAAAAAGCGATGTAAGTTTTCTTCTCCAAGGTAACAGAAGGGATCGCAATTTTAAAGTTACCAAAAGAAAGATCGCGTGCCGGATGCCGATAGAGAGCGCTGTTCTGCATGGCAAAAATCAAGGTTAGCATTTTTAAGAATCTGAAAAAAAAGCGATGTAAGTTTTCTTCTCCAAGGTAACAGAAGGGATCGCAATTTTAAAGTTACCAAAAGAAAGATCGCGTGCCGGATGCCGATAGAGAGCGCTGTTCTGCATGGCAAAAATCAAGGTTAGCATCGAAGGGAAAAATATCAAGAGTGGCAGGAGCAGCATGATGGTGGCTGTTGGATGACAACACATGAATGAGCTGCTTTAGGATACAAAGCACTTTAATTGTGAATAAGAAACTTGTTTGATATTGCACATGTCGATAAAAAAAGAACATCATAACCTTCTCTTACGAAAACAAGAAATGACATTCGTAATGCAGAATGTACAAATTCCCTTCGAGCTCATTGCAGCTCTGTGATCTGTACTGGGCGTGAGATACATACATTTTAACTAATGTGGCAGACAATGATTTACCAAAAACGGTAAAGGTTTGTTTAAAATTCACTAGAAAATGTTCATTGAAAAAGTTCACCTACTACTCTTAATTTGGGTAACATCATGCTGAGAACGAGAAGAGAAGTGAAAAGCTGGCTATTTTTAAGAAATGGCTCGCGTTTACCCCGAGACGACTCTGGCTTACGATGTGAAGTTCAGATGAGTGAGCTTTTCGATATGTATAAGAAATCACTTGATCAAAAGTAGGCAAGTTTGTGACCTTCCCCAATGTGTTCAAAATTCACGAATATGCACATATTTTATTTGTGGAACATAGAAGGACATCATTTGTATTGTTTTTTAGAAGTTAGCATTCTAAATCTTTGAAATCCCGCTTAGCATGACGTCTTTAGGTGGCTGGAAACAGTTTTCCGAGACGCCTACGGAATATATATTCAATACGCCCAAAAGCCATCGTTCCCTCCTCGCAGTCAAACCAATTTAAACTCGTTGACCAAAGGATAAACGTTTGAAAAAGCGGGCGTTGCAATTTGATCACTTTCATAATGCTAATGTTATGGAAAATCCTGTTAAACAGTTTTAGTCGACGGTCTCAGTAAGTCCGTAAAAGTTATTTACAACTTGGGGATTTTTCTTTCTTGAATCTTGCTGAATCCTAAATCTTGCTGTTTCAAAATCATGAGCTGTTAAGCTTGGTGTTGAGTTTTCAGCTTCTAAGTGAAACTACTTACAGAAGGAATTCTAAATTAAGTTTTACGGCGTATACATCAATAATTTTTCAACAGCATGTCGTATCTGGACAGTTCTTTCTTGCAAAGAATGAATTGAGCCAATTACAGCCACAACAAGATCTTTTTGGACGGCTTTGATTAGAACAGAATGGAATTTTTTTTTTGAAACTAATGAAAAACAACATCGAACCCGTATATCGCCAATATAAACAAGAACGAATATTGCGTAAAACCTTGGTGAAACTTAATACACTAATGAAAGAATTTCCCAGTAGTCTAAGTCCATTTTACAAAATAACTTATCATTCATGTAAGCAAAACACGTTTTGTCTGAATTGACACGAATGGGGGTAAATTATATGTGGAAACTCCCACACTTAGCTGTAGAGTGTTAGTCAGGGATCTCCTTGTGTCTCTAACTCCTGAGTCTCTCAAGTTAGACCCCCCTTAAGTACTGTTTTTATGCAATACTCTTAGCTTTGGTTACTTGGAGAAGCTAGAATCCTGAGAAGTCTACATCAAAATGAATGATCACTACGATCAAGATCATTAAATTTGACTGCTGATAATATTTTGTCTGTACCAGCATTGTTCACGTATTGTACAAGTATTGTAACCTATACATTCAATAGCGCGAGCCTGCTTCATTTTTTTATTGTGCCAATAATGTTTTTTCACACAATGAAGCTTAGTGGAGGAAATCGCTCTTCATCATCCAAATTTAAAACTACCCTGTTAAGAATGTTGAAAATAAAAGTAAATTGGCTCAAAAAACTCAAGAGGCTTGAGTAGCTCGAGGCACTCTCACGCATCTTTCTTACTCCCAGCGTTAAATAATTAACTGACTTGGTTTCTATTGACTTTTACAAAAGGGGTTTTCAAATTGATGTTTAAACGTCCAGCAGGTCCTAACAGTTTTGGTTTAGAGTATGACAACTTCACCGATAGACTCTGAAGAGGAAGCTCTCTCTCGAGCCTCTCTTTACATGGTAAAGAATCAGGAAAGCAAATGTGGTACAACCATAAAATTCCTCTTTAGGATTCTAATGCGTTATTCAGGAATCATTAGAGCCTATGTTAGCTTGTTATGCACGCAGACAGTTATATTATCAGTTACTTATTTGTTGTGGTCTTTATTATTTCATTTAATTTTTTTGATGGTGATAGTACCTCACCAACGGTTCAGTTAGAATAGGTCCTTCGAATTATTTGTTGGCGCAGATTACCTGAGTTGCTTTCTTCAACCTAAGAGAATTTATATCAACGAGTGTCTCAGGCTTGCGGGAAAAATCTCAAGTATCGCATTTGTTGAAAAGTGTAATTGTCAGAATGTTTGGAGACTAACAAGGCAAACGCACGTAGTTTTTTAATCGTCATATACTGTAGAACAATATTGCACAAATCTGTAACTGATGATCGGGTTTTCTTTTCAATTCCACGGTATTTGGACGACATGTTTATCCTTTCACAAATGCTTTTCATACCGTGAATAATCTCTGTCTGAAAACTACAAGCAGCGAAAATGGGCCTTCGGCGCCTAAAATTACGCTTAATATGCTAAAACACATGCGCTATACCGCGTCAAAACCAAACATTTTTTAACCTTCCTACTGATATTTATCCATCCTGGAATTCCTTTCAAGCAGCAAGCTATCATAACAGATCACATTCTACTTTACAGCGCTATAACAGGCGAGTCTACAAATAGCGGGTGTACAATAACGATCTATATGAATCCAAAACACTTGAACTTTCCAAGTGTGTGGTATCCCTGATCACTATTTGTCCAAACCTCAGTTGCTTCACGGGAAGCCTGGACTTGTTAGTAAGTAAACCACTGTCCTCTCGCCATTGTTGGTCAAGTTTGTCGCAGTTACATTCGTACTAAGGGTTTGCACATGTATGGTTCAAGCCGCATGCACATTTGTAGTCGATAGAATCCACTCCTACCCAGTACTTCATCTCCTCTCCATCACGTGACACCCAACAGCCGTAACCATTGCGAAAGAGCCTTGAGTGATAGCACTCCTACATTAAAAACTGCTCACAGTGAACAGATGAAGCTGTTCGACTAATTCCCTGGTACGTGACATTGCACGAATAACTGCCGGGGTCCTGAAATCCATCCACCAGCGTTCTGTTTTCACTGTCGTGACTGACAACTGTCACTCCAACACTGTCCTCGTTAGCCGTGTCACAGAAGTCTTTAAAAGGTTTCTCTCCACCTTCTCCATCGGGATCGATGACGTAAGAGCCACTTGGAGTCCTAGGGTAGGAGTGTTTGATATCACAGCAGGTTCGACTTCCTGAAAAACAAAAAGACACAGAAAAACGACTATTTCACAAAAGATTATCCCTGTTCTTACCGGAAAAGAGAAGTGATGACGTAAGAAGCCATTTGAGAGATTGTATACTTTCATATCTCAAAAATTTTATTTCCATGGAAAATGAAGAAAGAAAAACCGGCCGTGTAAGGTCGAACTTTCATTACCTTTCATATTGGAAAATTGTTGAAGGACACTATACACGTATACGGAAGCAGTTGCATAAAGTTTTCAATGACATTTAGTTATAATTAAAGACGACAGTATGACTTCTACTTTAGAGTTTGTACCTCTCAGTTCGAAAGCAAATTTAATACCTCCAGGTTTGCAGTGAGTTCCACTGAATCAAGGCTGACAATCACAATGATAGGAGTTCGTTTCATATTCAGAAACACAGACAGGCCACCGTTCTTACAAGGAGCGCTTTCACATGGAGACTAGAAACATTCCTTGAATCATTCAGTTTGTATTTAAAGAAATACGCAGAGTGTTAAGCACCAAATATATGAAGAGATCTTACCAACGGACTGCAGTGATGGAAGGTAGCATTTGCACGAACCTTTTCAGCCTCTCTGTACTTGTCTGTGGCCAATAACTGACACAGATAAAGACCTTTGGAGTCAGGATACACCGCTATGTTAAAAGAATAGCAAATTGGTTCACCAACACAAAGAAAAGTACAGTCCAACTTATCTTCCACTATGGATGATGAAAGTTTCTCCGCCCATGAGAAGTAGAAAGGGTCGCACTTGAATTTACCAAACGAAGCGCGGCCTGTTGGATATCGATAGAGAGCGCAGTTTTGTGTGGCAAACAACAATCCTAACAAACAAGGAAAAATCAGGAAGAGTGGCAGAAGCAGCATGACAGTGGCCGATGAACTCTCACAACCGAAACGAGTTGCTGAATGATGCTGAAGACTTTACATTCAAATGAAAAATAGGTCCTTTATAATTGCCTGTCAGTAATTAAGAATTAATAGCCACATCTATGAGGCAGGTGCCATGGGTGGGATAAACTTCTACTATAGGGGAAGTAGAAGTGGAACAGTAAGTTTTAAAAAGTCATTCTAAATAAAACTCTTCTTCTTAGCAAACCTGATACTATTTTTAGTTCTTTTACAAGAACTGCTTTCAAACTGTTTTTTTTTTCTACTGATGAAATGATGTCTATGAATGCCCTCTATAGATATTCTATAAATAGTTTTAAATATTCATTTCAATATCTATTAACTCTGACTATGCTAATGATTTACTCAGTTTGAACTAATGTTTTTGTCAATTTTTGGTACTCTGCTCCCTACTCTACAACAAACTTGAAAATAAATTTCTATTTACTCCTCCACATGTCCCTGTTAGCAGGTTTTCTGTAAGAAGTTGTGTTTTGGCTCGCACTAGGATAATAATATATGAAATAAATTGACGCCATGAATTGGCACTTACTACAAGAAGCTAAAGTTGTTTTCTTCGTTTTAGACGGAGCGGCTGTTTATTTAATATTTTATTATTTTATCGTGCCATGGCATTTTCTCTTAGAAAGCTTTTTGTGAAAGAAAAAATAATTCTTTTCTAATTGTTAATTTTTTCTATTTTTGGGCAAATATCAAATAAATCTTTCATTACCTTCCGCAGTTATTGTTTAACGGATGGATTCTCTGATCATAGGCAGATATTGGGCAGATTTCCTCTTAGTGACTTAAAAGGAGCTTATCTAATTAATAAACAATAATCATATTAAATTGGAACAAGTTTAGCAAAAAGAAATTAAAGTGTCATGTCTTGAAAATGTTAGGAAATCCTTTACGTGGATCGGAAAGCGCGAGCCTCGATTATGTATTTTCTTTGCAAAAAGTGTCAGTCGCTTCTTCTTTGTTTATTAGCATTTTCAATTAAACAATAAACTGGTTTTAAATATAAACATTGCACAATTACTCATTACTCGTTTTGCAGCCTTGTATTCCAGAGATGCTAGTGCGATGACAGGAACAAATAATTAATTCATTCCACAGTTTTAACTGGTGCCAGCCACTTTAAGATATATAATTGAAAGGAGAAATTGCATAAACTTAAAACAAAAAAACATGTTTTCATCCGAACGCCTACGTAAATATCGTCGCCAAAAAATGTATGGCTATTTGCCATAAAAAGTCTGTAGCCAAAACTTTACTTAGGAGGGCTGACTGTCTACCATCTTCACTCGATTCGAAGCCTAAGGAGAGGAAATATGTTTCCAATGTCCTAAAGGCAAATGGTTATACAAAAACTTTTCTCCGTAACTGCCAAAAACCAGTTACAAATAGTAACGCTCTTGATGAAAGGGAACCAGCGACTGGTTTTGCTGTTATTCCTAATACATACAGGGTGTTACGGAACCCATCAAGAGAATTTTGAATAGCCACAACGTTAAAGTTGCTCAAAATCGTGACGATGGCGGTTTGCTTCCTGACGCCTATTTACACCTCGTCAGAAAAAAGGCCGCTAATTAGTGATCATATAAAAGGACCTCTTGTTGCAGCGTTTAGATCACCCCTGATGAAGGCACTAGACAGGAGTGTCGAAACGTTGGGTCTATGAATTGTAACTTCTTCGGTTACATTCATTAAATCTGCAAACCAGAGTAGCATCAAACTATGTCTGAATGTATGGCTAATTCAACAGAATACTCTCATAAATCAATAGGCTTAGAAATTTTGCTCAACAGTTTATTGCAAAGTGCTTTAGTGAAACAAAACGTCGGCAGCTATATGCATAAATATATTTAAAAATGACATGTTCTTTGTTGCTTCGCTATCAATTAATATTCCAAATCCACTCTGATGGAAATTTGAATAATTTCTTATATACGGAGGTAATTTAGAGTTAAAAGACTTTTCAAAGTAAAGGTTAAAAGAAGGTCTCAATGAAAGGATAATTTTGAAGTTGACAACTGATTTTTTTTCCAATTTTGACCATTGATGGTTAAATCTTAGGGCTAATGACGGTTGACGATGTTAGTACCTTTGACAGCTGACGGTTATTACGAGTTTAAATCACTTTAAGCTTGTTGTTGATTTAGCACGAGTTATGAATTATGTTTACAGCTATTCAGTCTTTCTCTGACAAAGTAAACTTAATTTTAAAGATCTCTAACGATTAACTACTAAAGATATGTCCAGAGAAATGCATGCAGTAACGAAAATGGCGAAAATTCGTCAAAATTGACAGATTAGACCCACTTACCCACCCACCCACCCTACTGATTCTCTAATGAACCCTACTCCCCCCCCTCCCATTGAACCCCCTAAACTTTACCGGAAATGATCAAAGAGTAAAACATATCGAAGAAACTTAAAGGGTATTTCAGAGCATCTGAAGAGTGAGCCAGTTTCACTCGAAGAATGAAATGATTGATTGCTTTTTCAGGCTCCATGGGTAGGGGGAGTGAAGGCGACAAAGAATATTAATATAATTTGACCTGAAGGTGACTGTAATGGTCACAGATCTTTAAATCCTTAACATAATACATAACATTTTGTTGTTTTGTGGTAGTGAGAATTCGCGAGGATATATTGAAATGCAGAAGGCGCCAACGAGAGGTCATCGAGCTCTGTCCAATAAAGTGTCTCAGCCAAATGATATAATCGCTTGCAAAATCCACAGAGAGGAAAATGAAAGGAAAACATAGTTGGATTTAGTACGAAATTGGGCCATTTTAACAAAGATGACTGTGTACTGTAGGCTTCAAATTCAAGTACTTGTACAAGACTTACAGTCATTTTCAGATTTAGCGTATTTTATGGGATTCAAATAGGGGTGAAAGTTTGCAACTATGAGGTCCTTTGGATCTTTTATTTAAGATTTTCTCGACAGAATAACTTCCAGCTTGGTCATCTCCACTTTTCTATGGTAAACAAATCGTGTCATCATCAAATTACTTCATTTATATATCGACGAATTGGAAGCATACATTACTTTTGTAAAAAGGATGGCAGGTTTTTTACTGCAGGCAACTGCTTTCACGTCTCTTGGAATTCTCAAACGCGGTAAAAGAGCAATGTTAATTAATCAAAACCAAATGAATTTTGATATACAATTATCACTATAGCAAGTATTTAAAGTTAATGACCTGTACTTCATTCTTAAATGGGTCCAAAGCACTTGAGCGGTCCAACACTCAGTATGACATTCGGTTACAATTTTGGGCAAATACTTTAAACTAAACATTATGAATTTCTCCATTTTTCTCACTACATTACAATCAAATTACCAATTCATTACATTTCTCTGAATTATCATGGACCTCCATTCTAATTCAGTTCTGCAAAGAGAGTACAGTGATCAAGCAATCTTTTTGATGTTCAACGTATTGTCTTTGTGACTTCTCAGTAGATAAATCCATAACACTCCAGTTTTCCAAGCGTGTGATATCCTTTTTCATCGCCATCGCTAAGGCGACCGGTATCTCCAAACCTCATTTGAATCACAGGAAGCTTGGACTTGTTTGTTAGTAAACCGTTGTCCTCTCGCCATTTCCAATCGTTTTTATCGCAGTTGCAGCCGTAACTGGTGTCCGCGCACGTGTTGTTCCACCCACATGCACATTTGAATGGAGCAGAGTCGACTCCACCCCAGTACTTCATCTTCTCGTCATCGCGTGATACCCACCAGCCGAACATGCCACCGTTGTAAAGGAGCATTGAATGATAGCATTCGTATTTGATAAACTGCTCACAGTGAGCAGATGAAGCTGTTAAGCTTGCTAGCTGAATTAGACTGGCTTCATTATAAGTAACGTTGCGCGAATAACTACCACGAACATCAAATCCATCCACCAGCATTCTGCTTTCACTATCGTGACTGACAACTGTCACTCCTATCCCCCCCTTGTTAGTCATGTCACAGAAGACTTTAAAAGGTTTCTCTCCGCCCTCTCCATCAGGATCGATGACGTAAGAGTCACTTGGAGTCCTAGGGTAGAAGCGTTTGATGTCACTGCAGGTTCGATTTCCTGAAACACAAAAAGACACAGAAAAACGACTATTTCCCAAATGATTATCCCTGTTCTCACCGAAAAAAAGAAGTGATAACGTAAAAAGCCATTTTAGAGACTATATACTTCACTCTGAAAAGGTTTATTTCCATGGAAAATGAAGATAGAAAAAAACGGCCGACTTAGGTCAAACTTTTCCTTCCCTTTCATATTGGGAAAATGTTGGAGGACACTATACATGTAGATGCAAGCAGTTGCTCAAAGTTTTCAATGACATTTAGATATAATTCATTTATAGTGCATTTTAAAAAATGGAAATAAAGACGACAGCATGAATTCTACTTTAGAGTTTGTATCTCTCAGTTGAAAGGGAAAAAAGTTAATCTCATACCTTCACGTTTACAGTGAGTTCCATCGAATCCAGACTGACAATCACAATGATAGGAGTTCTTTTCATATTTAGGAACACAGACACCACCGTTCTTGCAGGGAAAGCTTTCACATGGAGACTGAGAAGAAAGCAATCATCTCAACTAAAAACATTTATTCTGTATCCAAAAAATTGAAATCTGGAAACTGCCAGGTATGAATAAAGATGTCTTACCCGTGCTCTGTAATGATGGAAGGTTGCATTTGCATGAAACTTTTCAGTTTCTCTGTATTTGTCTGTGGCCAACAGCTCACACAGACAAACACCCTTGGAGTCGGGATACGCAGCCATGTTAAACGAATAACAATTTGGTTCACGAACACAAAGAAAAGTGCAGTCCATCTGATCTTTCACCATGGACGATGAAAGTTTCTCTACCCACAAGTAATAGAAGGGATCGCGCTCAAAGTTACCGAACGAAACAGTGCCTGTCGGATATCGGTACAGAGCGCTGTTTTGCATGGCACACATCAACTTCAACAAAGAAGGAAAAAACAACAAGAGAGGCAGGAGCAGCATGGTGATGGCTGGTGAACTGTCAACTTCTGGATAAGCTGCTTTAGGATACCGAAGAGCTTAAACGTGAATGGAAAATATGGTAATTGCCTGTTTATACAAATCCACTCAAAGAGCAGGTGCAACTTGCGAGTTGAGATATGAAATGTTACGATAGTTAATAAAACAAATTTCTTCTTTTAGAAATCATAAAAGAGCATTTTTTTGTCAGTAGATTGAAGTATCTTAAACCGATGGGTGAGAGAAAAAAGGGAGAAACAAAAGGTATGTCATAGTCGGGCGACTGTTAAATATATGCAATATGTTATACAGTTGTTAAACATAAAGTATCAGTTAATTAAACCATTCAATCTCAGACGCCGTTGTTCCGCTGTTTTTTACCTGTTTTATTTGATTAACTAATAGATAGTTACCTGTTTCATATGTCTCGCTCCACCAATAACCTTCTATTTATAGTTTATAACCCCTAACCGAATTTTGCGAACCTTTTCAGCGACTTTAGCCTTGTAATAGATATTTTATAGCCTTAATACTTAGAAGCATATTTAATACGTATGAATGAACACCATAACCTTATCAAAATACTGTTTTTTAGTAATTTCCTGCTTCCTGGGGCATTTCTGAGAAACTTCTACACACTCGTTTACAGTTGCAAGAAATGTTTGACTTCGTCTGAAGAAGCTTGGAAACCTCTCAATTGAAATGTGCAACGTGCGAGCCTTCATATCGTGTTTTAGTCAGTCTTTTCATTCCGTATGATAGCAGTTTCAATCAAAAACTGTAAATTTTTTAAACATCAACATTTATATAGATGTCTCCTTTTCTGATAGGCAGATTATTTAATTTATGAGTTTGAAAATATTTATATGACAAAATTCATGTCACTTGCAAAGAATGGTCTGTGCTAAAGTGAAATACTCCTCGAGCACTTCTTGCAAAAGCGGAGTTTAATAATGTCTGTTATACAGGTATCTAAGACTCATACTTCGACTTATTCCGTACCTGTGACGCAGATAATTACCATTAGTGCGAAACTTCCCTCACAATTGTTATCTTAGCGAAACGCGTGCGATGAATGTTTATCACCACTAATAGTGTAGCCCTCTCACAGAATGCAATTTAAAACCAACACGAACGTAAGTAGGAGAGATTTAACATAATTGTAGTGTCTTGTATCAATTTCCATTTAATTAATTGTCGTTATGATTTGCCAAAGAAAGACAGAACGAATTTTAGTTTCGGATAATTTATAGCTTTTCTCTGATTCTTGGCTGTTATTTACTAGCCAGGTACATAATTTCATAAGCAGCCATTTTTTTAAAGCGGAGCCTCATTTTATTAATATGTTTATGACCTTCCGCTTAATGCTGTAACTAAATACATTTCCGTGTGCTATTAGCGGATAAGGGACATTTATGTATGAATAACAGTATATAATATGAAAATGGAAGCGATCCTCGCAGCTATAAACACAACTTAAGCAATAATAAAATCCGTACATGCCTGAATTTTTTTCAAGCCTTATCTTCACTACTGCTTAAAAAGTGTTCATAACTGCGAGGATCGCTTCCATTCTTCAACCGCAGTTCATATATACGATTTTCATATATTTATAGTCATTTACTCACCACTTCACAGGTTTATTTGGAACCATCATAATGACCAGCTCCCAATTGGCTTGTTAGCTCAGTTGGTAAAGCGCTGCACCAGTAGCGCAGAGGTTGTGGTTTCAATTCTTCAACCTCAGTTCACATATACGATTTTCATAAATTGACAGTCAAATATATAATATCTTGTGAATAATTAATAATATGCCTTTTCATAAAAACTATTACCATGGTAGTTGAGAGTAGAAGGGAAGGGGAGTTGAGACTCAATTGGGACGTTTAGCCGATGCTTTGAGAGGATCACTATTTTTTTCTTTGAGAAATTGTTAGTTTATCTTTCTTTCTTTCTTTCTTTCTTTCTTTCTTTTTATTTTATTTTATTTTATTTTTTTTTGGGGGGGGGGTACTTCTGTTCAGGTGACAAAATCTGCAGTCACAAGTGGCATGAAGTGAAGCATTGCTTCAAAAACAAAAATTCATAAACAATGTTTGTATGTCCACTACACCGACTGGATTCCACAATGGGTATCAATGCCTATTGTTACGAGAAAATTTACTGATTTTCCCGTGTGTGTTATTCGGTACATATTTATTCGTTAACTGTCACATTTAACCATTTCAAGTTCTTTCATTTTAAAAAATCAAAAAATGCATAAAAACCACAATGGCTTTTAGAATGGATTTTGTTGATTACTCACTTTTACTATGCACCTGCTTATCGGCACTTTTGTCATTTATTACATGGTTTTCTTAGGTAAATATAAGTGTTAATGGTCTTTCTGGAAACATTGGTTTTCATAGTAGATAGCAGCTGAGTTTATACGCGTAAATTTAATTTCTTTTCATGCGATAGTTTCCAAACCAACCTTGCATAAATAAGCAGAAACTTTTAATTGCTTTTCCGTTTTTATTTCCTAAGCTGCGCTACTGCAATTAAGATAGGTATTGTTTTCTATATCAGAGCTGTAAATTCGCACCTAAGTTCCCTACGTTAATGGCCTAGAATGTATTGCATCCGTCTTTTTAATTTTGAGATTCTTTCCGTCGTTGAAACAGATGGAATATTTAAGTAGTTTTCGTTTAACTTCAAAGAGACTTTTTCCGCTCCTTTGTGTCCTTATTCAAATATTGCGATTTGTGTAACAATAGCACTTCACACCAGTTACTTCTTAAGCAAGTACCTTGTACAGTTTTGATGATTACAAACTAGAGTATGCTAGAGGTCATGTCGCTTGTTGACCAGACCTAGAATAAAAGTACTGTGGAACCAAAGATTGTCTTATCCTTGACGTCCGTATAAGCTCGCTCGAAGCAGATCTCCGTGTACCAGGAAATCGTGACGAGTTTCCGTTCTCGCTGCCAAGTCGTCTCTACAGAGTTATTTCCCCCAGTTGTTATTGTGCCGTCCGCGAAGATTCAGTTTTCCAGTTTGGGCGCGAAAACCTATCGTCACACTATTCTCCGCAGAAAGGCTTATGTTTGAAGATTTCTATTTATGTGTTAAATAACACTCCTGTGTCTGCTACACTCTTAAGAGGCTGTCTCTCTTATTTCCACCCGGTCAATTTTGCGTCAAAAATAATTTTGCCTGAAACTCTGTTAACAGAAAGACTAAACCTAGGAAAGACCTAAATTAGATTTGGTTTGATTCGAAATAATTTTCTGACTGCATTACGGGCCATAATTATTTCCCAGTCCGTAGGGACCGTCGCAACGTCTCGAAAATTGAAAAATAGGCATATTTTGTAACGTTGTAAAATATTTGATTCGCATAGTTAAGCCACAGAATTTATATCAGATTGCTTAAAAACCTTTCTAGTTTGCCAAGAAAGTTAGAATTTTCCCTCTCAATATATTTGAAAAGGCGAATTTTAGCATATTCTGACCACTAGAAATCGCCATCGGCCGATGGCCGTAAATAACCTTGATTTAGACGTTAAGTTTTGGAATTTGGGACCTGGTTGATAATTCTACCCTATACAGCCGTTAAGTTTAGACCTTTATAGGCAAAAATTTGCAAAAACGCCTGTACGTTTTCGATTTTTCAAAAGTTATGACCGTTTGAACCAGCACATGTACGAGCATTCGCGATTTTTTCACCTACACCAAAATCGAACCACTGGAGCAGATTTCGTCATAAATACAGCTTACCTTCGGCGCATCTTGGGTTTATGTGAAATTTCAGATATTCCTCGCTCCCCAAACTGGTGAACTTTATGATAACTCCAGCAAGTAACTCCAAAATTCAGCGGTCGGCATCTATCGATACTCTTCTTTGACTCGTTGTTGCGAACTAAACTCGAAAACTAAAGCCATGTTTCGCGCTTAATGTCCCGTTGAAACATTGAATTGCAGCTGCATTCTCTTCAAGAATCAGTCATAGAACTCCACTTGTAAGTCTTTGCGCCGAAGTTTGGGGTTTTGGAATTTAAAGCTGAACGATTGCACTATCGCGCATAACAGAGGTCCACATTAACCATTGGGGGTGAACCCGCTGACCCTTTATTTTTTTTGGAAGGCGTGCAAGTGTAGTATGGCATGCAAGTGCTTTTTCAGCGAGGTTGTTAAAGCTTTCAGAATGTAGAGGTGATATCAATGATCATCTACAAGCGTGTCACTTAGGTCAGCTTAAAGGAACGGTACAAGAATATGAGCTTATCGTTAACAGGTCAAGGTTGCCACACGACCTTTACCCTGAGTGTTCTTTGATTCGTCGACTATGCTCACTGCAGTTGTTGTTCCCTTCACTGGGTGTTGCGTCAATGCATCTCTCATGTCCAAGGCAGTTAGAACATCGTGCCCTTCGTTGCAGTAAGCACGAATAGAGGACTTCATTGGCGAATCAAAGAACACTCTCTGTATAAATAAGATTGAGCATTTTAGTAGCTTCCACAACTTCGAATATGGAGATACCAGTCTGAGAGTTTGGAAATGTTATGGCATCGGTAAAGGGAAGTACATTCCATATGACGTAATTTATATCAAGCACCAAGGTCAAACGTCCCTTCAAACCATAGAATCTCAAGGGTTTTATGATCCTCTTGAAAAGCGTGTGGTCAAGCGTCGTTCAAAGGGCAGCAAGGAAACAGAGAGTACAACGCCATTGTTTGAATGCTCTGTGTTTGGATGTGTTGAAGTGTTCGAAATCTTTTCGCAGCTAGAGCTGCACCTGGACGTTGGAAAGCATACAGTCAGCAGGTTAAGACAGTATGATGCAATCAAAAGGGACTGGGCCCTTAAGTTCTCGTCGATAGATACCGCTGGTATCGAGTGTTCGAGCTGTTCGTTAGATTCCAGTACACCACTCACTTCTCCCGTGGGTACTTCACCCTACTCGTCTCTACGAACAGGATGGGCCGTAAGCAAACCAAGGGGCAGCGTTAGATTTTCAGAGAAGGTAAAAGAATACCTAACGGCACGGTTTACACTTGGAGAAAGAACTGGGCGGAAGGTAGACCCCGCCCAAGTTGCAGTGGACATGCAAAATGCGAAAAAGTGAATCAAATGCACGTTTGTTCACTAGAGAACAGTGGCTGACAAAGAGCCAAGTTCAGAGCTATTTCTCCCAGCTAGCAGCAATGCTGCGAAAAGATCAGGCTGTGATCGGGATATCGCTGGATGAGGAGGAAGATGTCCAATGCGTCCAGGAAAATTCAAGAGAGACAAGATCTGGTAGACAAAGTTAACAGAGAGATCAAAGTCTCACATCCAGTCTGCTACGACACGTAGGACTTATGTGAACGTTACCACAGTAACACACTTCAGAAATTCAATGTGGTTTTGTTGAGAGCCATCTGTAGTCATTTTGAGATCCCTGTAAAATTGAGAGACAAAAAACAGATTCTCATAGACAAACTGTCGAACGTGATTAGTGATTGTCAATGTGTTTCTGAGTAGACTTATATAAACAGTGTCTTATACGGTGGCTGAAAGTGTAGAATATGCTCTACAGATACAAACTACCTTTAGTTCCGATATCAAGTTCTGACGGCGTTGTTATAGTGTAATATATTATAATATCTAGTAGTCAGTGAACTGTTTTGATGAAAACGATCGAAAATTTACCAAAAGCAACACTTATAACATCTGTTCTTACGAAGCATGTGTCAAGTTTTTATCACGTTGGTAGCCGATTTCTCCGGCTATTGACAGGTTGCTGTTCTGTGGACACAATCGACGCGGAACCGAGAGAAGCAAGCTCAGGATATTTGAAATTGATTTATTAATTATATGATATCAAACTCCAGGTAAAAGCATTTATTCTTTTCATCCAAAATTTTTCTCCCCAAATATTACATTGGGATACAAAACAAAACCATACGGTACAACGTACGGCACAAGCTATCAGCGGTCTTCTCTTTTGTGCGGACCTTTGTGAGAACAGCAAGTTATTTATGCTGAACACCATCAGAGATAATACACTGAATACTCTCTAAAGATGAGTTCCGATTGCATGCTTCGTTCACTGCTTTCCACACCTTTTCTGAGTCACCCTTGGCTTCCTCGATCATGTCAGTAATATTTAGACTTGGCAGTTCGTACTAAGCCATTAACTTTGTTCCTAAGCTTTGCATACATTGACCAATGACGCGCCGAGTTCGATTTTCGCGCCTTTCTATGCGCCCAGTCACGTTCTTTCATAGTATCACTTATTTGACTGTTCATCCATGGAAGAGGTGTTCCCTTGACACGCCTTCTTTTTACTGGTGCGTGTTGATCAGCAACCTCCGAAAACATTTTATTCCACGTAAACAAGGCATCGTCGACGTTGTCCTCGTTTTCAATAATATGCCAGGGAATATTCCTAAGATCATCATTAAATAAAGTCGGATTAAAATTCTTATAGGAACGATACTCGAGTATTCTCGGTTTAGTCTTTGTTGTAATACCAGCTTTAATTATGCAAAATACCAGAAAATGGTCGCTAAGCGGTACCGGAACAACACCAGATTTGACAATGCGGTGTTCATTATTAGCAAAAACCAAGTCGATCATTGTCCGCGAGGTGTCAGTTATGCGCGTCGGTTCTTTTATTAATTGAGTGAAGTTGTAGGCCCGCAAAAAGTTAAGAAGTTCTTGTTTATCTCTTTTGGGCAATTTAGAACTCGCCATCATGTCTGCGTTTAAATCGCCTAGAATTACCACATCCGATTTTTCCAGATCCACAGATGATATACTCTCATGTAGCGAAGAAATAAAGGTCTGAAAGTCAGAATCCGGTGCTCTATAAGCGCAGCAGACGAGTGTTGACTTGCATTTGTTTCTAATCAACTCAATCATAGACACTCCTGACCGCCAGTATTAATATCATTCCGCAGGCGAAAAGCCAAACCCTCTCTCGCATAGATAGCTACACCACCATATCCCTCTTTGATGCCAGTGCGATCCTGACGAACGCACACGAATCCAGGAAGATTAATTTCTGTGTCGCAAATATTCCCATCCAACCATGTCTCGGATAGAGTTAGAATGTCAGAATGTCAGGATAATTCATTTGACTTTTGCTCCCCAAGTGTTGGCTATTAATAATACTTGTAAACTAATTTTTGTCTCTGTCTCTTAAGAACTGTTCCCTCACAAGCTAGGTGATAATATTTAAAGTTGCTGGTGGCCTTTCTCTGCCAAATGTTGGTAAAATTTGGTTTTCACGCTCTCCACATTTTGAAAGTCTCAACGGAACCTTAGACGTGACTTCAGCTTATCCGATTCATAACAAGAACCGTATTGTAATGAAGTGGGAATGTTTCAAACCGAAGAGGATGGGTTTTTTTCATATTTATGAACATAAATAACTTGCCAAATGTGCTTAACTCCTGCTACGCGTCATTTTATGCAGACGACACTGTGATTTATTGCTATGGTACATCCTCAAAGGAGTTGAGTGATAAGTTAAATAACGATTTACCGGGTGTGGCGAAATGGCTTCATGATCACAAACTGACTTTAAATTTGGACAAAACTAAATGCATGCTTATCGGTAGTAATAGGAAACGCGAAAGCAAAGTTGACTTGACTGTCTCAATTTTAATATCATAGTATAAGTAATGTTCGCAGCTTTAAATACCTCGGTATACATATATCTTCGGATTTCACATGGACTGATCATGTTGAACACCTAACTGGGAAAATCAATCAGAGGCTTGGGCTTCTCAAGCGTATAAAGCATTTATTGCCTTTCAGGGCGCGTCTACTTTTCTATAAAAGTCTTGTTATGCCCCTTTTTGAATATGCTGATCTTGTATGGGGCGATAAACATAATATTACCCTTATGTCTAGCTTGCAAGTTTTGCAAAATAAGGCCGCTAAAGTTATTTTAAATAGACCATTGTACTCATCCTCCACTGAGGCAATAGCCGTTCTCAAGTGGCTGCCTCTAGAGAAAAGGCGATTTCAAAGAAGGTGTGTACACGTATACAAATGCATCGATGGCTTAATTAATCACGATATAGACTTGATTAGACAAGACATACTTCATAGGCATAATACACGTAACAAAGGCAATTTTAGATTACCACGTGTCAATAGAAATTGGGGGGAAGCAAAGCCGTTTCTGATTTTAACTCCCTCAGTCAGACGATCAAAGACTCAAGGAATGTAAATAGTTTTAAACGTAATGTTTTTAAGTTTTTAATATAGCTACTTACGTTTAATTTTTACTTATACTTATTTTTAAATTTTGTGCATTTTTTGTATCTTTTTAATCCCTTTGCAATTTTATAGCTTTGTTGTTTTTACTATATATATCTAGTTTTGAGGTCCTTTTTGAAAACCATATTTTCTATGAAAAAGTTTCCTCAATATAGATGATGATTATTATTATTATTATTATTATTATTATTTATCCATTCCAATCGCACAGCCAGTGCGCCTAAGTTACGGTAGCTAACAAAAGCTAATAGAAAAAGTAGAGAAAATTGATGTGTGAACAAAGTGTAAAATTATATAATTATATAAAGCTCGAGCAACCGTATGTTTATTTAATTTTTTAAATTTTTGTTGGCCAGGTAACACGCCTTGATCGCGAGAAACCTTAAGTTGAATTATCAACTTAAAATTACAAAAACAAATGCTGTTAAGCTGTATTATATTTTTTTCTTTGTTTCATTCACTAGTGGATAATTTCTAATCACAAGCACGTCCACACACGCTTATGTTGCTTTTTTTTTTCTTTGAGACAAGCACACGCCTTTGATGAAAATTGTTTTTTCTCCCCCAAAATATTTAAATACTTTTGGTTTCTTTCGAAAGGATCTTTATATTACAACGTTAATTGTTTACTATTTGAATGTCATGAAATACCAAATGCCTGTTTCTTGTGGGGTAGGAGAGCCATAATATTTTAATTTCTCCAGACAGTTAATAAATTTAAAAGTACTTTTAACGAAGGCTTCAAAGTAACGAAAAGGGATCACAATTTTAATTTTTTTTTCTGTACAGAGGTTCATAAATACCTACATAGATAAATACATTTGGTGATTGTTTTGAGTTCCAAAATGTGAAATAACGAAAACAGTGTCAGTTAAAGTTTGTAAATTCATTGTTTCACAGCGGGGTATGGAAATAATTCACAGAGACTGAGTCACGATTTTGTATTTTCTCTTTCCTATTTTTTCTTTCTCTGGCCTCTATTTTCAAGAACAGAAAAAATATTGACTTTTTATCTAAAACCGAATATTTATTTCATCGTTATTCTTATTTGATGTAGCTTTTTTTTCCTCAACATAAGTTTTTCCGGTTTCGTGACCTATCCTGGATGTTTTGGAAGCGAATTTGTTGGAACTTTGACATGTGGTCACAGCAGTGGTCGAATCTGCTTAAAAAAACCTTCAGGTTGATCTCTAGGGATTTTGAATCCGCAGTTAAGTGTGAGAACTTCTGATTGGAATGTAAAAATTTGGGAAAGTCTATTTGTATTAGACATAAAACATTCACCCTTCAAGGGTATGTAATGTCACGATTTAAAAGCTCTAACAGTTTGCCATATCTGAATACCGCCTCATTTGAAGGCTCTTAGCAAACGTCTAGGCTAGAATTGGCGGCGTTTAATTCTATTTTTTTTTACATGCCCACGAGCGTAAAGTAACATCATCGCCCGAGATGCATGTAGAATTTCGGGGTGATCGGGAAGACCAGGGCGAATTTACAGCGTTTTACTTCCGGTGGATTCGTTTGGTTGGCGTTTCTCACAGACGTATCTTAGAAAGTATTACGTAGAAGGCAAAGAGGATAAACGAAAACCCACCTAGACTACCCTAAATCAGCCCAAGAAATTCATACCATGCCAAAAACAACCACTCGAGCAGGGTAAATTTGTCTTTATTCAATACTAGTCCAGATCGTTTCAAGGTTGAGAGCGCGAATGTTCACCCATCGCGTAACGTGAACATATTTGCATATTCACAGAAGTTCACTGTGTGAGCTTGGGCTTCCAGCGGTTGGACGTGAATTTAGATAAAAAAAATATATTTTTCTTCTGACATTATCTTCTTTATACCCGAAAAAGAAATTTCGAACAGTGCTGAAGTATTTTTAGTTTTAATTTTACTCCATTATTTTAATTTTTTTTCTGTTACAAAAAAATTAATTGTTCCGCGGGTTACGCTGAAGAACTTCATAGCTAAAACAGGATCTACAGAGCAGAATTAACATACTGATGTCTCCAAAAGCTACCTAAACAATCAGACTCAATTCAATACCATCAAACACTTGCAAAATCTTGAAACATGTCGCTACGAGGAGGCAAAACGCGTGTTGTTTGTTGCAAAATGTTGGGTTGAATTATTGTGCACATTTTCCGCACCCAAACAGAAACGCTAAACGATTTTATATGAAAAAGGACACCTAAAGCAACTCATTCAGATGCCAACAGTCCAACAGTCACCATCATGCTGCTTCTGCCCCTCTTACTATTTTTTCCTTCTTTGTTAGGATTGATGTTTGCAGTGCAAAACAGCGCTCTCTATCGATATCCAACAGGCTGTGTTTCATTTGGTAAATTCAAGTGTGATCCCTACTATTACTTATGGGAAGAGAAACTTAAATCGTCCATGGTGAAAGATCAACTTGAATGCAGTTTCCTTTGCATTGGTGAACCAAAGTGTTCTTCGTTCAACATTGCAGCGTTTCCGGACTCCGAAGGCCTTTATCTGTGTGAGTTGTTGGCTAATGACAAGTTTAGAGGAACAGGAAATTCCTTCAAAAATGCCTCATTCCATCATTTCAGTCCTTGGGTAAGCTCGCCTTATATATTTGGTGATTTTACTCGTATGTTAATTAATATAAAATGCATTATTCGGAACGTTTTTTCTTTTCAGTCTCCATGTGAAAGCGCTCCTTGTAAGAACAGTGGTGTCTGTGTTCCTGAATATGAAAGGAATTCCTATCACTGTGACTGTAAGCCTGGATTCTGTGGAACTCACTGCAAACGAGGAGGTACTTAATCCATCTCTTTTATTTTTTATTTTTCTTTTGCATGTAGCAGAAAGTGAAAATACTGCCAACAAGGGTAGCACATCAATTGAGAAACACCATATGTACTATGTTCAATTTTTTTTTATTTTCCAAGGTGATAAAAGCTGCAGTCAGATCAAATTGTGTTCTCTTCCAAGTGGCTCCTACGAAATCGACCCGGATGGAGAGGGTGGGGTAAAACCATTCAAAGTCTACTGTGACATGACCGACAAGGACGGTGTTGGAGTGACAGTTGTCAACCACGACAGTGAAAGCAGAACCCTGGTAAATGGGTTTGAGACCTCTGGCAGTTATTCGCGTAATATCACTTACATGGAGACAGATCTGGTTCAGCTGGCAAGTCTAACAGCTTCATCCGTTCACTGTGAGCAGTTTATAAAGTACGAGTGCTATAACACGGCACTCTTCCGCAATAGTAAAGCAGACGGCTGGTGGGTGGCACTCAACGGCGAGAAAATGTTTTACTGGGGAGGAGTCGATTCTGATCCATACAAATGTGCGTGCAGCTTGAACAACACATGCGCAGACCCTGATTACGACTGTAACTGCGATAAGAATGACAACACATGGCGAGAGGACAGCGGTTTTCTCACTGACAAGTCTAAGCTTCCAGTGACACAATTGAGATTTGGAGATACCGGCATTACTGATGATGGTATAGATGAAAAAGCATATCACACACTTGGAAAACTGAAATGTTATGGACTTAAGTGAGAATGAATATTGACTTTTCTTGGTTATTAGATGCATAACATATTCTTTAGACTCACTTAGTTGATATCTATGAGAAAAGAACTGCTTATCTATTCATAAAGTTCGGAGAAACTAAAAGAAATGGAGTTCGTGTAAAGGATTGAATTGACTCTTTGGGAAATTTTTTAAATTAAGAAAAAGATTATGCGCATAAATATACCTTTCTTAGTTAATTTTTATCGGTTAGTATATATCTATCGGAAAAATAGGAGCTAAGGTTGGAAATAGCAATCTGCAGCCAATGTTTAGGGGTCGTCGAAGTGTTGAAACAAAGATGCATGTAATACCGGTAACACCACGACTAAAGTTTACACAGGACGCATGTCAGTTTAGATCGAACAGAGCATTACTCTGTATTTCCTTATTCTTCTTCTCTTTGACCAGTATTTCCACACGATGTATTACCACCCTTATGTATTAACCTAAAATGAAAGCAATATAGGTTTATCAATATTGTCATATGATTAGTAAGTATTTATTTGTTAGTTATATTTGCATGTACTGCCCCTGGAACGAACAACGAACAGCGAACAAAATTTTAAATTCACAGATTTTGTATTTTTCGTTTGGCCAGTTCCTCCACAACATCTCAACACGCGATCTGATAAAATTGTAAGATGCTGTGTTAAAGTGTTGCGCGCGTTTGGCCAGGCCTTAAGGGTGCGGGAAACAAAGTTAGCGAGTAAATTAAGATGCTGCGTTGAAGTGTTGCATGCGTTTGGCCAAGCCGCAAGGGTGCGGTTGGGAGCAAGCTTAGCCTGAAAATTAACAAGAGACAAGAGAAGAACGTAGAATTTTCGGAGAATCATTTAGGAAAGAGTTATCTTCATGTTACGAAGGAACTTTCGCACCTGGTTCAGTTCAATGTCCATCTGCTAGATGATAATTGTTCGGATTTCTTGATCATGCTTTCCTGTCTCCGTAAACTATTTTCAACCTCGGCTAAGAGGTTGATAAATTCATAAACTTTCACGTGAGCATAACAATGATTGCTCTTTCATGATTGGCTGTTGCCTCTATCGACTTTGTCTCTACATTTGGAACTCGTTGTAAAAGCAGGTAGTTTTCAAGGAATCTACTTACTGAGAGTCAAAGTCCAAATTAGTAAAAGCGAATTTGTTTTGTTTAAAACGTGAAAGTACGTTAAAGCACGCATTTTTTTAAAAGATTAGGAATTTTTTCTTGACGAGTGCAAATGAAAACCTTTCAAAACAACGCAAGTAATCATAAACCACGAAATGCACTCGTAGATCACACAGTTTTTATTTTATCATATTCTCAACAAATAACTTTATAATGCTATGTAGTATTTTATATCTATTCAAAACACTTTTCAACTGATAATACGATGAATGTGGCAAACAAAGACAAACGCAATGATTTACAACAGTAAAAGTGTTAGTTGATATTTAGGAGAGAAGATGTGGGATGTGAACAAGGATTTGGAATCAGAGGCCATCGTCAATGAATGGATTTGTTATCAGTAGGTTCATTGGAAAGTTTTGATTAAGAGTAAAAGTAGCAGTGGAAGTAGCAGTGGGTAAGTGGATGACTGTGCCATTAATAAGCCAGGAAATTTAAAACACGAATCAAAAATTTTGGGAAATTTGTAAAGAAAACTTGAATAAAATGTAACTCGCCTTCCTTTTTCCAGCCTTGTCATAAAATATAACCTTAATATTATGCCTTATCTTCCGCCGACATATTTAATTAAAACGGTTTCACCATGAGCTCAGTAGAAATTGAAAAATATACATTTGAAAGGACTCACAGAATAACTCTCAAACTCAGAGTCTTTTCAACTCTGTGCAACTTTTGCACAGAGTTGAAGAAGACGAAGTTGAGTTGAGTTGATGAAGACACTTACACCGAGCACTAATAACGTAACAAAGGCCACCTTGTGAGCGATCTCCTTCTTCTATGGCCAAGTTATGAGCACTGCTTGCCATGCTGGGCAAGCAGATGTGACCAAAATCGTCCGGGATGTTTGTTGTTTTTTATTGTCCACTGCACCAGCTAATTGCATTTTGGCGAATTGCGGATGACGTACTTTTGAAGGGAACAATTTTACATCTTTAGTGTGTTGGCCTAAGAATCGCTTTTGTTGTTTATTGCTGAATCCTTGTTATTGAGAATATGGCTCTGTAATAGCCCTCAGGCCATAAAAAACTATTGAAAAAAATAAATTCACCAACCTGATAATCTATGTCTTTCCTTACCCATTTTTATGGTTTGGTAGAGGGTATTGGATCAAGAATATATCATGAAGAAAAAATCCCTTTGTCCTTCCACACTGAGTTTACAGAAATGTTACAGGATTTAAGTCATTTCATCTTATTCCAAACTGCGCGTAGACTTTAAGTCTACCAAAGCGATATCAATTTCATGAGCTGACCACGTCCTCATCAACTAATAATAATACTCAGTAAAATTGGACATCTCCAATTAAACTTAAAGTTGTACTTTGGAAATGTGTTTTTGCCCTCATGTATTTTCTTTGGTCAAAAATTGCTTACGCTTTGAGTGCTTTGACCACCTTTGTGAAAAGGAAAATCTAACTTGTATATCTGCACGTACACTTTTGGCTCCCAATTATAATTCAAATGTTTCATTTCCAAAAGATGTTGTTCTCGCTGAAAAGCATTTCATTTCAATTTTTTTTGTCGTGTGTTTTTTAAGAAACTCAATTTATTTGAAACGATCGACGTAGAGCTTATCCGCCTGCATTTACTCAGAAACGAATCATTCAGATCTTAAGTAATTTCTGATAACAGAAACACATCATAAAACATAAACGTTTTCAGTTTGCCTCAAGGAATGTTTTTCATTGACAGGAATTCTAAATTATTCTTGGAAAAGCAAGAGTAGCATAGATTATCAAGTTTATAACAAGGAGATTTCAAACCCTAATCTATAGTGAGTAGGCTAAGGTAGATTAACAACTTTATTCGGGGTCAGAAAAGCATAAACAGAAAAACTCATGTCCAGTTGATTTGAAAAAAGAACGGAAAGAAAAAAACAAATCGAATTTCCCAGTGTCTGTCATGGCTCAATGGATTAGTAATAATCTTTCAACGACTAGTTTTAATCGCCAAAGGAAATTTGAATCGCTCAGACAAATACGGTGTATGCCTGAGTAGAAGTGGGCTAGGATTTTTCGACAATTTTCAGTGAGTCGGGAGGGAAGGAAAAATTTTTATTTAGAAAGGACGTCTCCAGACAGGAACAAAGTAATTATTCTGCGTTAAGATCGGGATGCATCTGGAAAATTTTCATTTCATGACTTTCAACGTGAACATGACACAACGGAAACGTAATTGCTATTCTGGTTAGTTCTCAGTCTGGTATATTATAATAGCAATTTTAAACTAACGACAAGGAAAGGAATTTTTAAGCAATATCAGTTTTAATTTTAAACACCCATTACGTAACCTCCAAGGCTGTAGGAAATGCAAAATAAGATCGCCAGTTTAGTTACCAGATTTTATTCCCAACCAAGCTTTTATGCCCAACAGATGAACCAACTGCAGTAAATAAGCCGACATTTACGGAAAGAACATCAGAACAAGTCAGAAAATTTTAGCAAGAGATATGATAGTCCTTGAAGCAATAGAAACATTTTTTCGGATTTCTAGGTGCGATATACTTCAGCAGGATGTTGGGATAACACAAGAAAAAAAGCCTCAATCGTGAGCTTTAAGTGAGTGAATTACAAGCTTTTCTTGTGTTCTTGCAACATTCTAAATGGGTTCAGTACGTTATTAACCCCGGATAAATGTGTTTATTACCTTTATTAAATAACTATTGATGATGTTAAGCTGAAAGAACTGCGACAATGATTCATAGGCCATCTGTAATCAGGTTGGAGATTCCCAGTTCATCAGTCAAAAACTTTGAGAATCCAATGAAAGCTTGTAGAAGAAATTGAATAATTCACAAGAGCTTCAGCAAGGATAAAATGTAACCAAGAATCCAAACTAAAATCATATCGTCCATTTATAACTATAAGAAAATTGCTACAAACAGAAACTCATAGGGCTGGTTATTAACACTATGTCTAACCCAAACCATGGTTTGACACAAGCAGTGGGAACCAGGGATTCTTGAGAAGAGGGTTGATTTATATGTCTTTCCACTATTAGTTTTTGGCCCTCTTGATGCTGTTAACAAAAAAATAAATGTTCAGATAAAAAGGTTTCGCTGAATTGAAGATGACTTTGAATGTGGTTTTGCTAAACTTTAAGGCTAAACTTTGTTTGAATAACCTGCCCACAGAGGCCAGCAATAAGATAGATCTACATCTCTATCTAAATAATTTTAGGTTGGTTAAATAAATTCGTGAAACATCAAACAATGTGTCAGCTGACAGCAACTATTAAATGAACATTTTAATGAACATGAAAGAAAATTTTGTTTTTGTTATCACATATGGTTAAAAATGCAGCCTACTACCAGGTAACTGGCATCAATCCCTCAGGGACACCTGGGTGTCCAACAGGTTTTTTCAAGGCATCCAATAAAAGGGCAATCCCCTTACATGGCCAGTATGGATGAAAAAGAGGCAAAACAATCTCCTAAGATAGGACAGTCCCTCAGTCATGTATTCTTGGGCTCAAATTTTGAACTTGCACCTAATTTTGTACCCTCCTGCAAAGCCATTCCCAGATTTGTCAAGCAACACACCTCTCTCATTATTCATGGAGAGGAGCATTGTGTGACAAGGATTAGAATGGCTGCAAGGAAGACTTCCAAATTTGGTTGTTGTGAGCAAATATGTAATGGTGAAATAAGATGAATTCCTGTAAAATCATTGAATATAGAATATTACAAAGCCAGATGAGGTAATGAAACTACTGTTTTCTGAACCTTTAGGTGCTCACTAGTTCCAGGTTCCCTTATTCTCTTTTTCCACCCTTCAACTTCTGATTCATAGCAAGATTCGAGGGCTACTGGGGCAGAGAATGAAAACAGAGCGTGTTCACTGCAGCTTTTTGTACCTCTGCCTAAAGCTTGAATAAGTCCATTATTATGTTTCATCAACCAAGAATGGATCAAAAATGATTCTTTTACAGTCACAGTGTAACGATTGAGTGGTAGCATGCCGAGGCAATTGCAATTAATACACGTATCCTGATCGTTGCACCAGTAAATTACTGGATAACCAAGAAGAAAGCCGAAAACACAAGGAATACACCACATGCTATCGTTAATATTACAACTATTTAAATCTATCACCTCTGATTTTTTAATGGCATTGTCTCTTCGCGTTTCGTTCGAACGCTGATTTCCTAATTTCTGATCTAAAATGTTCACAATCTCAGAGAACTGTTTGTAAACGCTTTTCGAAGCATCTGATTCCAACATACGAGGCTCTGACAATGTTCCTGAAACGTCGATTAAAATAAGCTCTTCTCGCTCCACAGATGTCTTTAAATGACTCACCAAATATCTCAAGTCAGCGAAGAATGTGTCGTCGCCAACTCGAAGAACGTCCAACGCATAAGGAACAACACTGTCTGAAACCAGGGCATCGATCAAAATGCTTGCGTTCGTTGCATCAATGACCGCGTAATCGAAGAGAAGCGAGGGTTTCAGACCAAGGTAGACGTTTGCAAGGTCTAAAAGAAACGATCGGTAACACTTTTTACTCATTTTACCAACACACCGCTGGAATAACGGGTTCCGTTCACAAGGAAATGACTCCGCCATGATGAACAAAAAGCCATAGGCGTTCCTCGGCATTAGTGCCCAGTTTCTTTTCTACTACTCTTGGGAGCGAGGCAATTCTAAAAAAAAAAAAAGAAAGAAAAAAGAAAAAGTCGGTTGTAGTATCATTCGTATTTTGTATGATTCATCTTGCAAATTTGCATTTTTTGAAGGTTTTTGTTCATAGCATAGTTAGTAGAGGGGTCCCCTCAACTAACTATGTTCATAGTTATCACCCAGAATGGGTCTTTGAGCTCTTTTTAATGACCTCATATGGCTGTAAATAACTAAATAAATAAAACAATAAGCAATGAATAGAATGGGAACCGTATCTGAAAGCAGGAGCACAATGACCTTTGTCATGTCCTCAGTTACGCTAGCGTTGCCGCATTCCTACTAGATTGTAATGCTGTATGTACATACAGTCCTCAGTTACGCTAGCGTTGCCGCATTCCTACTAGATTGTAATGCTGTATGTACATACAGTCCTCAGTTACGCTAGCGTTGCCGCATTCCTACTAGATTGTAATGCTGTATGTACATACAGTCCTCAGTTACGCTAGCGTTGCCGCATTCCTACTAGATTGTAATGCTGTATGTACATACATCCCCTTTCTTCCTTGCCCAACCCCTTATCTGGTGTGCCATATACACCCCAGTTATGATTAAGCATAAACAAAAAGACAGAAAAACAAGATTGTTTTATTTTACTTTATTTTCAACTCTGCTTTACTCAAACGACTAAATTTAAAACTACTTTTGGAAAAAGGACTTCTTTTCTAGGAACAAAAAGGGGATAAAATACACACAGTACCATAACAGGATACAAAGAAACACCAAATAAAGCAATAACACCTACCTACATGTTTACAAGGTTAAGTATTATAGCTGAGAACACAAAAGAACAAAGGGGATTAAGTACAGTTGACCCTAAGAACTTAAATCACCCTCTCAGAACAAGCTCTCACAAGTGCAACAGCCCAGGCCTGTTTTAGATGAGCCAGCATCTCTAACAACTTTGCCACTTGAGTTGCTTAGCCTATGAGAACCTCCAACTGGCTTATCAAAATGAAATTCTTGGTTGCCCCTAAAAAGGTTTGATTGTAAGATAAGGAGTCTACTATACAGACAGGGGAAGAGTCACATGATCAGTCAATTCACTTAAAATGGAACCCAGCAGTCAAACATCTCCACACGTGACAATATTTTAATGAGTAACAGAAGTGCTTCCAGGCAAATTCAACAACACAGCTGATGTGAAGTTAGCTCCCTTTTTGAGTCTCAACATCTCTTAACAGATTTCTAAGAACACTTTTTCCCCTACGTTTTGCATGAAAGCAGTCATTTCTTATGTTTTCTAGCTGTCCACTGGCTCATGCCTGATATTTGACTGCTGTGGTCAACCAACACGTTACAGAATACAACCTAACTCCATTAGTCTTCACATTGCATAGTAATTGCAATAAATGTTCTACTAAGTGACCCTCTCTTTGAAGCCTTCAATTTACTCCTAAAAATGACTAACAAGCTGTTTATGGAAGCTGAGCAACACCTTGGTGTACAAAGAGTTTATCAATGAATCCAAGGGGAAAATCACTGTTACCTCATTCTTATGTATACCCTGCAAGTACATGTGTATGGTTATCAGTCATTCATTTACTATTATCCTCAAATGCAAAATGTTTCTGACCTGCAGAAACCTCTGGCTGACCTCTCCCACAACATCAGAACATTTCCCCTGAAAAATACCATTGGCATGTACATGCAAACGGAATTATTTGTTTGCAAATTTACAGTCAGTTCTGGTGACAGATCTATTTTGCTTTGAATTTATAGTCACATTCTTCAACAGTAAAAACAAACAAAAAATTGTAATACACATTGCTTTATCTCCTTCAAATCTCACAAAAAATGCAGCAGTTCTGTTTTATTATTGGTTAATTGTCTTTAAAATATCAATAAATAAATTTTTAAAATTTTCTACAAGTCACACCACTGTAAGTTTTACAACAGGAACTGAGTCAAATTCAGCCATTATAAATCTTACAGCTCCAAAAAAGAAAAAATAACCTCTGTGAAATCACTACAAAGTTTGAAGTCTCTCCTTCAATCTTGTCAAACTTCTTGGCTATGCAATTTGAATTTGTTTTAAACTATTCTCCAAACTTAAGGTACCTTTTACTTTCACCAAGGAGTCCATGCTTACAATGGATTGGAAGGAGTAGTGAGGCCTACACACACAAATCAGCTCAGCCTTCTTCCACTGACTGATTTATGATGGTTGGATATGTATAATCTTCTATGAGAGAACTTAGAATACTTTGAAGGGACTAAATTTACTGAGCTGTTAACTGAACAAATAAGAAATGAAAAAACATTACAAGATTATACATTTTTTCTTCTTTTTAGGAGCGTTCACTGGTTTCTTTCCTTTCTGTAAGATAATAATAAAAAATAGAAAGTTAAGGTTATATTTACATGTATAAACAGCCTAAAACAAAGAAAATAATTTCTGAAATTAAAGTCACTTACATCCCGTCTGATTTCTCTGACTAAAGTGTAAAAGGCATCCTCGACTCCTTGTCTTGTCTTAGCTGATGTCTCTATAAATGGAATTCCATAACTTGTTGCTAAGTCGTATGCTTCTGCTGGCATTACAGTCCTTTGAAGATCACACTTGTTTCCAACCACTACAAAGAATAACATAACATGAATTAAAAATGAGTCAAATGTGAAATGGCTAATATCTCTACTTACGAGAGGAAATTACATGGGTTGACCCTTTTGCCTTCAAAGACCACAATGTACAGGGAAAAGGCAAGCACAGGTACATACATACATGTGCATGTATCCATTCCTGTGTCAATTTTTTACCCCTATGACAAGCTGTTGTGATCCAATTCTATTGATGTGACCATGAAAGGGAACACCTCGTACCACAGTAGCTGAGCAGCTCTTTCATGTGTCTCTGTTCATATATGGAGTGGATGAATGAAAAATGTACACCATGTACTTGCTTAGATTAACCTTTCATATCCTAATATCAGTATCCCTATTTTTCCCCTTCTCCACACATTTATTTGAGCAAAGATGAGGATAATTTGTTGAATGGTCACCATTTCTTAGCTTGAATGATTTGGCAGTATTATTGTGAGAGAAATTAGATGCCAGTCGCTTGGGTTTAAAAGGTTAAGCAATGAAGGAATTTTACAGTGCATGATAAACCACACCTCATATGAGATCTCTTCATTATTCAAGCATTGTGAGCTTGTTTGTTTTCTTTGCAATGTTTCTGATTGAAATGACTTCAGACAAATCATACACACAATGTAGGGCTGACTTGGAGTTATTTTTTTATTTAAAACCAAGAATTCTTTGACTACTTACAAACCATGGGGACTTCATCTGCATCTTTCACTCTTTTAATCTGTGAAGGGAGAGAACAAATTTGAAATTAAAAAATAAATTTGGAAAGGAAAATTGAATGATGCTCTCAACAAATTCAATGTGCATCAATAAACATTGGGAATGAGTCAAAGGAAATGATCCTCACATTGATGTTTTACAATAAGTGCATTTGTGAAAAGCCTGAAAAATAAATTGAACTCAAACATAACTTGAGTGTATCACCAGTGAACAAACTGAGTGTGTAATGACTAACCAGTTTTTTTTTTACAGTGCATGTTTTACAATTTATAGTATACAGTACCTGTTGTCTAAATGCATGGATTTCTTCAAATGATCTCTTGTTATTGACTGCAAAGACGCAAAGAAATCCTTCTCCAGTTCTCATATATTGATCTCTCATTGCACTAAAAATGAAAAAAAATATAATATGTCAAGTTAACCCTTTCATCCCTAAGAGTGACAAGGTTCTAATTTCTCTTTACAATCTATCCCTTAAATCAAATGTTAAAGTCACCATAATAAAGGAAATGATTAGCAACTAACAAAGCTCTTGATGTTTTTTACAAATTCTCCTTGTTAGACCCTTGGAAATGTATGGAGAATAGTATGGAGAATATGCATAATGATTTTAAGGTGTAAAGTGTATGATCCTCCCTGATGAGCTGCAGTTTTAGCCATGGCAGAAAAGAAGCCACACTTCCAACATAAAATTCTCAGTTTTATGATACCATGAACCAGTGACCAAGCAGAATAATAGGTGCAGAATTTGTAGGCCTTACCCAAAAGAGCTAGAATTTCTGAATTACTTGCACAAATACCACCCATGTACTCAAAAGTTGACAATCTAGATTCAAAACTTGATTCTCTGTCTCTTGAAAAACTTGAACACAGTTCGAAAGCTGCAGTTTTGGGGCTTGAGTTTTGAGTTTCAAGACACTCTAAGAATTCTTTGAGGATCCTGATTTGCTGTTTCAAGGAAAAGATTTGAAACATTTTTTGGAAACCCTTGAATATCAAAGAACCTTTTAAGGTAAAAAAAAATTCAGATACATGTACATCTGTATGCCTCAATCCCTGAAAGTCACAAGATCCAAAGATTGAGAATTGAAGATAAAATTTTAAAGGACTGTATGTTATTACAGGAATGGCCTGGCTCCTGCTCAAGCTGATCAGATTGAGGTGGCTATTGCATTTGAGTAATTCTGACTTAGAGAAATAAGTTTGTCCCTGCATCTAAGAATAGTATTATATTTCATGCTAAAGCTGTCATCTTGATAATAACCTGTATTCTTCTTGTCCTGCTGTGTCTAGAATATCCTATAAAGGAATAACAGGAAATGAAAAAAAGTTTGAAAAATGTTATGTCTCTAGCACAAAATAGAAAGTTTCTGAGCTGTCACTTAACTCTTTACCCACCAGAATTGATTAAGATGGAATTACTCCCTAAAATACCCATATATTATCCAGCAACCAGGCAATGAGAATACTCAAACTTATCAGGTAGAGGTTTTTATCTTGATCTACAACCAAATTCTTGTAACTAAGTTGAAGGAAATGTGAAGCACCAAAAGGGGAGAATTGACAAAGAGATCTTTGGAGTTGAAAATGTAGCCAAAATAATGGCAGATAAGAAACACATATCAGTACATAATGTAAGACACATAAGAAAACAATCTTTTATGTTTGAATTCATGATGTACTTAAATTTGAAAAGGAGTTAAATAGGTTATCCATTAATCTAAATAGAAGACATTTACATGTAAAATTTCACTTTGAGTTATCAAAAAGGTCTTACAATTGATCTCAGTCTTGATGCACTGAACAATACAAGCACATTCAAACTCACCAATAAACACGTTTCCCCATCTATGACAACTTGTTTTCTGTAAGAATCCTCTGCAGCAAAGGAAATATTTATTTAGTATAAAGCTGTAGTTTATACCTGTACAAGAAATGCACAAATTTAAATTTACAGCTTTGACATAAACAAGTTTCAAGGGAGTTCCTATTAAATTGAGGAAAGAATTTAACTGAGTTTGAGCCAATAAGGCTCTACTGTATACACATGGAGCAATGTTGAGAAAACACACAAACACCCTGGGCAAGCAGATGTATATCAAAATTTTCAACACCGTCTTTACTCACCAATTGTTGGGTCGTATTCATCTACAAAGCTAAAAGTAAAAAAAAAAAAAAATGTGTAAATTCACTTAACTATAGAATGAAGCAGCTTACATCTAACTTGAAGAGGACTGATAACCGCAGGGCATGAAATTAATTTTTTTTTCTAATAGCCACTTGGCTCCTAAATTCATCAAAGTGGTAGCCAATTCAAAAAAAGTTGGTCGCCATTTTGAAAGACTAACAAAACCTTTTTTTATGCTGTCATCATTCTAGAAATTAAGTAAGGGAAAAGATCTTTAACGTGCTACTAAGGGGACACTAGGATGGATAATATGCAATGTTTAAGCTCACCTAAATCCAAGATGTTATCGATCGAGATGCATCCGCTGCGTTTTGGAAACAAACTTAACAAGGAAGTTTGCTGCGGATTTGTCTTTGCAAATCTTTTTAATTCACTATATCTCTAGGTAAGGTTATGTTGAAACATTCTAGCCGCCAATTTGGCGACTAATTTTCAGGATCTGCTCGCCAAAGTGAAAAATTTAGTCACATTGGCACCTGTATTAAGCACAATTTCATGCCCTGAACCGGAATAGAAAAAGCATTTCGAAATGAGCTATAATGATACCAAACAAAATACATTGTGTACACTTTGCATTTACTGGTTGTTTAAGTAAGCCTCAAAATGTGATTTACAATAACTACATTACAATAGATTGGAACAGAATTAAAACAGACAACAGGAACAAAACTGGAAAACAACAATGGAAGGTCAGATATTTCCCTTGAGAATCATTTTTGCCCTCTCAAAATTAAAATTCTAACGTCTAATTCATATCAGTGACACTTTCTGCTTTGCTGTTAAAAAAAGAATAACAAAAGCCACAAGGTGAGGGGGGGGGGGTTATAATGGTTGTATTTTTTTTGTTTACAAGCAGATGGGCCCATAATAGAGGGGGACTTATGAACAGAAAATTATAATAGAGTGCTATTTCTGCGTTGCCCTCTAAAAATCAGAGCATGAAAAAAATATAAATTGGAAAATATTAAAATGGCATTCACTGCTACTAGGTGACCTTTTAACTGCCAGAAATATTTATAAAGAGGGGCATAAATGCCAGCTAATGTCCTTCATTAGTCGAAGTTCTGTTTGTAGAAAATAAACAATGAGCATATAATGTAAAACATATGCATATTCTTGCTCTACTTGTCCTATTTATTTTTGTTAATAAGTATGATGAAAAAAATTTACCTCTGTCTTAGTCTACCCCAAACTCATAACTCTATACCCCACCTTTAAATCTGTGTCCACACCCTTTTTACTCTCCCCTCCCATGGTATACAGTTAACTTTTCACATGTACATCAACAACTCCCCTACTAGAATGGAATAAAACCGAAAGGCCCAGATATGCTCATGAAATAACCATATGGATTACTCTTTAACCAAATTTACTTACGAGAGAAAGAAAGAAAGAAGCTTACAAAACTAAGTGAGAGAATTCAAAATTACCCTACTCCGCGCACAGTCTTAGCGAAGAGTTCCTGTTTCAGCTAACAAGGGCGAATACCATAATCCATACGATGAAGGGGAGGTTTAAACACATGTTTGCAAAACATTAATCGTTTGATATGAAATCAAATGAAGGCTTGTGGACTTGTAGTAAATAGTACGATTTTGCAAAATGCTGTTGTTCGATCGAATTTATCGGGGAGCGTCTGATAAAGTTGAATTTACAGGTAAGTTGCCTTCAAAAGCTTGTTGTTTGTTAGAAGTAACATGTACCGACTCACGCTACAACGATTTTGAGAGAAAGAACTCAATACGACATGCACATTTAAATCGAAGTTTACAGTACTTCCAAAATCGAACGACTCGGTGGAATATTCTGAATTAAAATTCATCCCGGGTCGTAAATGAGTCCCGCTTGAATGTAACTACACTCAACCCTTGCATAATTCGCCACAACACAACTTCCAAACAGAACAACAAGTTAAACTGTGCACGAACTGGCTCTTCAATAGACAGACACTTACTGATTTTGAATGAGTTGTATAGTCAACGCACTTTTCCCAACACCGCCGGCTGCAAGAGGAACAAAAGCGCAGAATTAGGTTGGAAGGATCAAATGTTCAGCGCAATCGGTTCAAACAGACATTGAAAGATCACACGTTCCATCGATGGAGAGCACCAGAATCTGATTACCTCCAACCACCACCAGTTTGTATTCAGTCATGGCTTACCAACACCAAACTATCCACGACTTCTGTCTCCGCTCTAATATAGTCTACTTTCCACAGCGCAAAGTGCTAATTTTTTTTCTGATCAAGGTCGAAGCCGGGTACAGATATCGCGCATGGAAAGTGACTCACAGGCCGTTTATATAGCCAAGCTAAATTTATCAACCAATCAGCATCTCGATATGTTCTATCTGACCAATCAAGGCTTTTATATCCTCAGTGGCTAAGTTCCTCTTATATAAGAACCACCCAATTTTCCTATTGAGAATTAGTCAGCAAACTAAGGGCGATTTTTAAGAGGATTTTTTTTAAACTTTATGAACATCTCTGACTCTTCCCTTGAAAGAAGCAAAAAGGTGAAACATTTGCGATAAACTGATCTTGGTTTGAATCCTGATTTGAACTCATCGAGCATGTGTTTGAAAAACAAACCTGTGATTGGTAAACTTTTATTTTTTATTTATTAATTATTATTATTTTTTTGCGAAGCGACTGTATTAAACAGAAACCTTGTATCTAGCGCACATCATACAGAATTCATCGTAAAATGACCTGTATTCAGAGGAAAAGCAAACGTAGACTCTAGAATTGAGCTCTTCGTGACCATATACCTATACTCAGCGGACTTTTCAAGGGGCTTTGTTATACGTCGTGTGCCTCACTCCCGGAGTTCTGTGCGGCGTACAAATATCTATTTTTCCGCTGATTTTCGGTAAGGATTGTGCCGAAGAGGAGGAATACTCGTGGTCTGTTGCTAATGGTGACGTCATCTATGCGTCTGTCCTCCATTAGACTGATAAGAACCAATCAAAATTCATGTATAATTTAGCTTATCGTATAAATAATGCCTTCTGCGGTTTTAAATTGATGATCGTTCCAGTCATTTTCATGACCATAATGGCGTAAGGAGAAATTTAAGATTATTACAGGTTAAGGGTTAAGCAGACACTGGCAAAGGACCCGTTCTTTTCATTAAAAGAGAAGTATGCCCCAGAAAGCATGACTTTTTTTTCTTATCTCCGCCCTCTGATAAATACATATAAACAGATAAACTATGTACTACAAGCTTCCTTTTGTGATTCCATAACTCACCTGATGAAAAATTTCCACGTTTTATCCGAGTCAAAACAGAAAAAAAATAATCGCATACGCAAGTATTAAAGTAAGCAAGCGTAGCGATGTATGCGCACATTTCGCACCTTTGATTGTAGACCACGTGAATTCCAACAATTTTTGTTCTCAAACCATGCGCAGCTCAGCCGAATTTCCAACGGTTATTGTTTACTTTGTGACATTGAAAAGAAATGGATTTACTGAGTATCCTTCATGTCACGATTACATTCAGAGGCACTGTCCGAATGTGTGGTTGAGGAAGACAGCGGAAAAACATAGATGAGTCTTACGAGTTTTATCAGACCTTTTATATTATAAAACTCCCGCGGAACTGATCCCAAATCTGATCCTCGATTCACTTATACAGATATCAGGGTCTCACATTCGGTACTGAATTAAGTTTTGCTGGTGTTATTCGTCTGTTGTAATGGATAACTCCAGGGGAGAAAGACTCCATTCCGAGTTCCACAGTTCTGCAAAATATCTAGACTTCCAGGCTACAACCGTGATGATAAGAGTAACTTTGCTTTATAGACGTGGTAGTATAATATATATATATATATATATATATATATATATATATAGTAATTGCTTATATGTATATATATATATATATACAAAGCTTTGCTTTCATGTCCAAATTGAGCACTCTACTAGGATGAGTCATTGCTGCTAGCATTATGCATGCTCACTAGTTTTTCTAGTTTGAGCACTCTGGCATGGCTTAGATGGTACCACATATGTGAGATCACTTGGGGTGGCTATATAGCCTTACCTCCATCCTAGCATCAGCACTGCACTGATAAGGCCCAGAAGGCCGAAACAGTACTGTCTGCAGTTAGTTATATATATATATATATATATATATATATATATATATATATATATGCATGCTCACTAGTTTATCTAGTTTGAGCACTCTGGCATGGCTTAGATGATACCACACGTGTGAGATCACTTGGGGTGGCTATATAGCCTTACCTCCATCCTAGCATCAGCACTGCACTGATGAGGCCCAGAAGGCCGAAACAGTAGTCTGCAGTTAGATATAGCTCTTTGGCATACAAAGCTTTGCTTTCATGTCTAAATTGAGCACTCTACTAGGATGAGTCATTGCTGCTAGCATTATGCATGCTCACTAGTTTATCTAGTTTGAGCACTCTGGCATGGCTTAGATGATACCACACGTGTGAGATCACTTGGGGTGGCTATATAGCCTTACCTCCATCCTAGCATCAGCACTGCACTGATGAGGCCCAGAAGGCCGAAACAGTACTGTCTGCAGTTAGTTATATATATATATATATATATATATATATATATATATATATATATATATTGTGAGAGGAAAAAAGGACGCAACTACATTTCCCGACAAGCCTGTTTCGTGAATCGCTTCACTCTTCACGAAACAGGCTTGTCGGGAAATGTAGTTGCGTCCTTTTTTCTTCTCATAATATTTATTCTGCTCTGCTTCAACGTATTGAGCACTGTTCCACGCGAAAATCGACTTGCAGACTTCCTATATATATATATATATATATATATATATATATATATATATATATATATATATAAATCTGACGGTTGAACCAATCAATACGACATAACTTTTCCGTGACTCTGAGTTTCACGCTTACGCGATCATCAGACCTAATGATCAGATCATCAGGTCTGATGATCGCGGTGGAGTGCCCTTGCATTTACGTTTTGGGCCTGGGACTCACAAACAATCAGGGTCCACAATGAGGATTCGAATCTCGAGCATTCAGCCTAATTAAAAGCGATAGCAGCTTGGTGGAGAGTTTCGCGTCCCGAGGAAAGGTGCATTTATTCTAAAATATAAAAGAGTGCCAGATACTAACATAAAAACCTTTTGCAAGCAAATCCTTAAAGCACGTAAGATACAGACGTAACGATCCAATGAAAGAGAATCCTAGAAGTGCGCTAGATACTGACGTAAAAATCGAACGAAGGATAGTTCTAAAAGTGCGCAAGATACTAAAGTAACATTCTAATGAAAGAGAATCCTTAAAATGCGCGAGATACTTGCGTAACAATCTAACGAAAGATAATTCTAAAAGAACACGAGATACTAACGTAATAATCCTATGTAAGATAATTCTTAAAGTGCGCGAGATACTGACGTAACAATCCAATGTAAGATAATTCTAAAAGTGTACGAGATAATAACGTAACAATCCAATAAAAGATAATCCCTAGGAACCCTTTCTTACGCGGCAGCTCCGCATTTAGATAGGTATTTTCCATGAGGTGGAAAACGGTTTTGTAGTCGATAATTTTATTCATTATATGACTTCTAAACAGGAATCAAGCTGTGCAACATTTGATAAGCCTGCAAAGCCTACAAGTGACTAATAAGGCCGGGAAAGACAAAGTTATCAACTCGAGTGTTTTGCATCAGTTTAATATTTCATAATATTTACTTGTCTTCACGTTAGTCATGATTAAACAACAAGACAAAAAACAAAAAATGCGAAAAAAAGGAGAAAAAGAAAAAGTGATGATAAGGCAGATTTCAGCAAGGCGATCACTCATTGGTTTACAATACAAAAGACAGCACGCAGTATCCCAAAGTACACTGCGAAAACCCCAGGTGACATGCGCTGGCCTGCAGCAACTGGGATTGGTGGACAGTCGGACTTCTCGGTTGGAAGAGGCTCAGCGATTTTTGGTATCGGCACCGTGAAGTTTGGATTCATTGTGTCCTGAGGAAAACAAATATAGTGCAAGTCAATTCAGAAGAAAGTATAAAAATGAAAATTGAACTTCGAGACGACTGTGGTTGTGCATAAGTATCGAGTTTCCACAACTCGGCAGTGAAATTATCTCTGGAATATTCTCCATTTTAAATTTTGTTTTCGCATCTGTACTCAAAATGTTGCCCAGAAAAATGGCCTTGTCAAGGAATAAGGCGTTCGCTTTATACATCTGTAGATAAAACATGGTCAGAAATCCCCTTCTGGAGTCACTTCCATTAGAAAATTTCGTGATGGCCAAGTTTGCCTCACTCATTAACTTACAGGTAAGGTTTGGAGAGTCGGATGTCGAAGAAACGTGGATACTTACAGCAACAGAGGAAAATTTACGAATACCACAACGAGGAAATACTCTCTGAACTTCTTCGTTGTACTCTCTGAAGTCAGCCACCATTTCATCAGTCCAGTCCAATGACGATTTGGTCATAGGATTACGGTATGGAGAGGTTAAGCTAGCATCTTTCCTGGAGTCAAGGCCAAATCAAACAAACAAATAATCAAGCATATCGCCATGCTCGTGAAAGTTTTTTTTTTTTTTTAACAAAATCTTTATTTGCTCGCTAGCGAATTCCACACAGGTTACTTTAACATACTGAATTTTTTTCCAGGCCTTATTTTCGCTACTGCTCAAGTAGTGTTTATTACTGCGAAGATCGCTTTCATATTCACGTCTTTATCTGCAGTTCACATATATGATTTTCATGTATTCACAGCCATTGATATTTTAACATTTGCAAATCAAACATCATGCACGAGGCGTGTATATCACAAATGAACCTATTGTTTAAGCGTACGGCTTCGATTTCTGTTGAGCTTTCAATAGTTGAATTATGACAAAATACAAAATACTAAACAAGTTGGTCCAATAGTTATCGATTGATGGAACAAGTCTGCAGGTTGATCTTCTCGGAATCAGGTGGCACGACATGTTAAAAACGTACATTGCACCTTGTTTAGTCAAGGGAACAAACCATAATTTTCTGGCTCATTTTTAAAGAACACGAGGAAATGCAGTTTTTTTCAAAACACAGTTGGCTGTCAGCCCACAGAACATCTGAGAAGCCTGGGAGGAGGGGGGGGGGGGGAGTAGGGAAGGGAACCGTCCAACTAATACAACAACCTTGAAATGTCTAATACGAATTTAAACGAAACTCACAAGTATTTTTTGATGAACTTGTATGGAGGACCATATGCAGTACTTTGACACAATTTGATCTTGGGTACACGTGGATAATAGGCCCTTTGCAGCTAGAGGTCACGTGCCTAGATACGCGTTAGCAACGCTGAATTGGAGAGCAAGCTCTCCAGCAAACACAAATTGTATAAGTCTCTTGAGCGTCACGCGTGTGTCTAGTTGAAAGGCGATTATTCTGAATTCAAGCTTTAAATATCTTTCCATCTCTCTAAGTTTAGCATAGAAATATAGCTTTGAGCACATCTTTGAGTCGGAAAGGTTGGTTTTCAGCTGGGATCGCGGCAAAAATATCAGCGTCAAGTCGACCACGAGTTACAAACATGGCTTCTCCGTCAGGTATGTAGAACAGAGCTTGTCTTCTTGTTGCACAAGAATCCTTTTTGATCCAATTTTTTTTCAGGGAGCTAAAGATAAGGTGGACAATTTTTTTTTCAATTACTATCTAAGCTGATTTGCCTCTAGTCTTTGGTTACTCGTAACACTGTATTAGTTATGAAAAGGTTTAACTTCAATAAATGTTCTTTAAAAACATTCTACATTTGCTCTAATTTGTGTATAGTTATTTTAGATTTCAAAACTTTTCTTAAAAAGGGGCTTACCAGATATTGTCAGGGTGAAGGATGAGGTGAAGTTGACCCAAGATATGCATAGAGCATTTTTTTCGCAGAAACATAAATGTGACTTATAACTTTCTTGTTGGTGTTTTTTAGCTCTTTTTAGCCAAGGTTTAATTATTTACTTGCTTCATCACAGTCAAATTCAAGAACTAATTATATATGGTAATCCCCTGATTAACCAACCTTAAAAGAAAAACACCAAAAATGTCTAACACTATATTTAAAGAACAATTGATTCAGAAATAGTATGTCCAGTTGTAACTTTTTATTAACAATTCAAATTTACAAACACTCTTTATGACTACTTAAGCTTTTTCTAAAAGGTTAACTTAATCATTCTGAATGATCTTCTAATCCAAATGAACGCACTACATTTCACTGTTGTCACTTAGATAAGATTAAAGGTCCTTGAAAATTTGTTAGAAGACAGGCTATAGAAAATAGCTGGTTAACTGAACCTAAAGTTGACAGAGGAACATCGGAATCAAAGTGATACTCCTTAACCCTCCTGATGGCACGTTCTACATGTATTCTAAGGCTTGCAATAGTTTTAGTTTTTTGTACATCTTGAGTTGAAAACTGCCCTTGATTTTCCAGAAAAGGAGGGATGTTTAACTCAACATTATACTCCTGTAGCATGTTACCTATATCAAACCCCTTGTCTGCCATGACTGAGTCTCCTGCTTCTAAGAGGTCTAAAATACCACTACATCTTGTGATTTCCTTGTCACTAATCCCTCCAGTGTATAAAGTGGAAACAAAACATATTGCTCCACAAGGGGTGATTCCAATAAGACCTTTCAAAGTTGTGTTGCTCTTATAGGATGAGTATAGCTGTGACTGTAACAATAGTGATGTGGGTGTTTGCACAAAAATCTCTGTGCAGTCTAAAGTAACTCTAGTGCTAGGATAGAGTTTTCTGAAACCCTCAGGCATGCATCTATCTACATCTGCCCTAGAGGGCCAGATAATCTGACTTCCAAGAAAAAAATACAAAAAAATTGGACCAGGTTACTAATTTTCTAGAGACTGAGGATATATGAATTTCAAACCTATCAGCAAGATCTTGCTCAAATAATCCTAGTTTAAGCCGAACAAGAAACATAAACATTTCATCTATTAGAAGCATATTTCTGGAGGCTGGTCTGTTTTCTCTCTCTCCAGAGGCATAACAGTAGGTCATTAGTTCAGCACTGGGCTTAATAAAGCTAAAAAAAAACTTAATGTGTTCATTTGAGGGGAAACCAGTGTAAAATTTTATACTCTCGTTGTCTACACCAAATCTCTCCAGGCCAAATGTACTTAATATTGCTTTATAAGCTGCCTGCTTTTTTATCTCCTCTAATTGTTGAGCAGCTTCAGCCTTGACATTTCTTAGCTCTTCTTTAGCTACAGCTGCTTCCTTTCTGCTCACCTCAAGCTCTCCCTGCATGGCCAGCAGCTGAGCCTTCAGAGACTGCACCTCTGTTTCCACACTTTCCCTGCTTTGTATTGCCTCACTTTCCACTCCATCGGTGTCACTATCATCTGTTTGAGTATCTCTGTGAACAAAGCCAAAAAATTAGATATCACACTTTCATACATAATTCTAAATTTTAAAACAATTCTATAGGGTGTTACAAATGCTTTTAAAATTAGCAGTTAATACTTATCCCAAGCTGATACAGTATTTAAAAATTAGAAAGATGCCATTATAGTCTAGACTTATCATTATAACCCCATAAACTCACCGACACATTAAAATATAACTGAAGGATAAATTACCTGTCGACATGTCGAATAATCTTTCTGCGTGCTTTGGAGGAGGAAGTCCAGTTAAAATTCGATGGAACAGCACCTCTTTTCAGTCGCTGGCTACCAGACTTGGTCGGTGGAAGGTAATCTTCCTTGGTAAAGTGCCTTGAGCATACTCTCGTACTAGTAGTTATTTAAATAGAAAAAAGTATAAGCCATTAGACACATAAGTTTACCGAACAGTTCCTTGTGAAATGCTTTGAAAATCGAATGTCTCTATAAAATACCTTGAATTCAGGACCTTCGTCTCTTCGGATTTTCACGAGCCATTCCTTCCTCAGCTTTTCGTCCATGGCACGACCGGGAATGCGATGGAAATGCAGATCTTCGTGGTATCTTGAATCCCCATTACATTGGGGAACACAGCAATGGTATGCAGACGTTTTTTTTGCCCGTGGCGGATTGTTCAACTGATTCGTCCGTATCGATATCTACAACAATGAAAACAACGCTTGTTGGTTCAAACACCATAGTTTTGAGGGGAATGAGCAGCCAAAATTCTATGTTTTTCGATAGTAAACGGCTTCTAAACCTCAAAGCGTAGTGAATTACCGTATTTTGTTTCTTTTTGCTTGTATTAATTGTCCAAACGTCGTTCTAAAAGTGCAACAAGAAGACAAACTCTGTTGTACATACCTGACGGAGAAGCCATGTTTGTAACTCGTGGTCGACTTGACGCTGATATTTTTTCCGCGATCCCAGCTGAAAACCAACCTTTCCGACTCAAAGATGCGCTCAAAGCTATATTTCTATGCTAAAGTTACTGGATTTGGAGAGATGGAAAGATATTTAGCGCTTGAATTCAGAATAATCGCCTTTCAACTATACACACGCGTGACGCTCAAGAGACTTACTCAATTTGTGTTTGCTGAAGAGCTTGCTCTCCAATTCAGCGTTGCTAACGCGTATCTAGGCACGTGACCTCTAGCTGCAAAGGGCCTATAGAACAAGAAGTCCAAGCACATTTCTTCTCTCGAAGCAATGCCTCCCTAAATATGGATAGGTGTAGGGAAAGAAACAGTGCAATCAATGTAGCCTGCATTAATTCCTAAGTTATTGAGGACGATTGGAAGGGTGGATAAGTGAAAATTAGCGGTCCTCAGGGAAACAATTTTTTGCGTGTTTTCCTAGGGTGCTCCAAGGTCTTTTACCAGGACTGTAACACACTGGTTCGCGTCCTGTTTAAAATAATGAAACTATGAAGCAAGATCATCACCTTTTTAGAAAACGGATCGTTATAATTGTTACCTTCGTTAGCTGATCCCTGTCCATAGAATTGTATTTGCAGTAGTGAATCATTTCGTCTCCCTTAAAGGAAAAATTAAGGCAAAACAAGAGCATCGGTTATGTCAAACACTGATTTACAGCATGCAATGACTTACATATGATAATATTGGTAACATTATTTCGAAAATGTAGTTCATCGGTTATGTAGTATTGTACATGTATACTCACCGGCTGAATGTTGATTTCTTTTCTGAGAACTTGTGTGTCCTGTGAACAAGAACGAATGGCATCATTGTTTGCTGGGGTGTTGCTCGCGTTTGGAGGAGAAGGAAGGTGGAAGAAAAGGGGAAGACGGAAGTTCCTAATTTGCATGGATTTCCCTTTTTGTTAAGAAATCAATATATTCTATGATGACAAAACAACAATGCCAACAAATACCAGCAAGAAACTATTTTAGGATGTGTCTGCCTGACATCCCAACAGGAAATGTTTCTAGCCCCTGCTTTTATTATTTCTGGCTGAGAAGTGAAAAGAAGTACCGGGTAGTACTTCTTCACAGAGCACATCCTGTTCGTAAGATTTAAGTGCACCAACAGTGCCCCTACCTGGAAATTGAAGTCGTAGTGATCGTCACGCGCAATTTCTGGGAGTTCTTTTCCATTTCGAATATGTCTAGTCCATATAGCTCGACCTATTAATAGAATGCGTTTGTATTCAAAGAGAAGACTTTTTCATCTGCAACGTACGCACCCGACAACACACAAATTAATGATGGCAGTAACGGTGTGATAAATATCTGTTTGTAGCCATAAACATAGTGGGGAAAAAAGTAAAACCGGGATTCCCAATAGAGTTTGGGGCGACGAAATCTCCGATTATCTTTTGGAAGACCTGCCTTTAAACTTTAGAGAGCTGAAGGGAAATAAACTTAAGAGACAGTTCGGTGGTTTCATATTTTGTGAAGCATTTAGTAAGTTGCTTATTTTATGGTGATCTGTTTACATCCAGCATTTGAGTTAAGATATGAACTCAAAATCCGAATTTATTTGGGTTTTAGCTATCTCAACAAGTTCTCTGATTCTGGTAGTCTTCCAGTGTCCTCCATTAACGGACGTGTTTGGTTTGCCTTCCGATCTTGCCTTGGATCTACACTAATTCGTGAGGTGCATCTGAAAATGTTTGAGTTAGCGTTTTGATAATACATGTGTAGTCTTTCACGGTTATTTGGCCCGCACGCCCTCTCATGCCTACCGATATTGTCTATGAAAGCATGTACTTTAGATTTATTGGTCAGTGAGAATCAAAGTCCATCGGACTTGATCAGAGTCAGAGAGATAAAGGAAAAGAGAAGTGAACTTGCTGTAAGTAGAATTGAAGCAGAAAACAGATATCAGAGAAGAACTAAAAAGGCAAGTAAATGATTTCGGTAATCCAACTTCAATTAGGGCTTTCTGTGTTTGCTTTTTTATTCATTTGCTTACAGATTCCTGTACAAAAGGGGAGGAAGCGTACGAAGTAGGGGTTAATGGGTTACGTTCCCTGTCCCCCCCCCCCCCCCGATTCGTTACTTTACCAAAGTTTTTTGGCCGAAGGACCCGAACAAGAAACAATTTATCCATTCGAGCATCAAATGACTGTTATCCTCGTCGAAGGTGAGCTTACCAGCCAAATGAGTGTGAAGTATGGAGGCAAACACATTGATGCCTCCCCCTTGTAGAGACGTCGAGTTAAAGATGGACTGAAACAGAAATAGGATCCCATGAGACGCCAGTTTTTCGGTCATACACAAGTGCGATTACTCATCATGTTGTACCACGCACAGTCCTTGACGTATCATAGATCATCTCTTTCGTTTTTCTTTTCGATTACACCTCACTACACATAAATTTCTGAGTAACTTATCATTGAAAATTCGCACACTCAGCCAAAATTTGGTCAAGGCTTCCTAAAGTACTTATTTGGTCTCGATATAGATATGCAATCCTCCTTCTCCTTCGTCGCTTATGACCCAGCTTTAAGTATTTTGACTACAAAGGAGGCCTACAAACTGAATCTAACTTTGGATCGGAGTTTTCATAGCTCCGAACGACAGCAGTAACGACAAAAACAACAGTAACAGCAACAGCAATAACGAGAGAACTTGTTAAATGTAAACAACAACAAATAAACCTTTAAGATTTAGCAGTGATCTTCTCTCTCCCTCCCTCCCCCCCCCCCCAAAAAAAAAGAATATACAATGTGTCAGCTTAATTAAGCACCGCAGAGAATTAAATGATACCATACCTCGGTGCATTCTGCTGTACAGTATCCAATGCTGAGCCAGTCCTTTTGTTTGGGGGGTATGATGTGCCAGTTATTTACTTTGACTCCTACTGATACAATTCCACTGTCATACTTACGAAGTTTGTCGGTGTAATAAATCCGAACACCTGAACTGTCAACTCGGCCTTAAACATTGAAGATGAATACGAAAAGCATAAGCAGTTGTAAGAGGAGCCCTTGTATGAGGAAAGAGGTACAATATTCCCGCCGTTGCGTCGTCATTGATGACACAACATTTAATTAAACTCTCTCCAACTCTTAGATGTAATCCACATTCAACTTATCCCTCGGTAAAATACCTCTTCATTATCCAGCAAAAAATTGAGTCAAAATAGACAGCTTTATCAGCGTGTGATAAAACCCTAAATTCCTTTATCGAATCTGCCATTCATCATAGGCAATTGTCTAAATTTGATTTTAGATCATCTTTACTCACTCAATGAATCACCACAAAACTCTCACTTATTCCTTAGTGAGACTCAATTTACGAAGCAAACTTCAGACAAGTATAAGCTCCTTACCTGGTACATTGCTTGGATTATCATAATGCATTTCCAACAGGAAATTCTTGGGTGAATCATCTGCGCCGAGTGGAAATCCCGCGTGCAGAGGGTAATAAAACGACTGTTAAAAAAAAAAACAAAAACAAAGATGGAGTAAAATAGCACAATAATTCATGGAACTTTAGAAGATTTTAGTAAATTTTGAGCTGTCAAATAAGGAAAAATGGTATCCGTCTCGTTAAGAGCAAGTAATCAAGAGAACTCTGAGCTTCCCACTAGGGATCGATCCTTCGGATTTCACGCTTTGATGCTCTATCACGAAGAGACAGAAAACTCTATAGTGACCTACTGTTACTAGGTGCATACATAACAAGAGGCTGCCTGCCTACAATTTACTATTGGTACAATGTTGAGAGCGCCTTTTTTTTTAGTTTGCTTGGCAAATATAAACAGATTTTAAGTGTCTGGCCAAAGAAATTAAGCTAGGTACATATATTTATTGCTTGTACTTCATCTAAAGAAAAAAAGGAGCTCGTCATCATTAGGCGAAATCGCCCTTCCATGCGAGTGAATTTCGTCACTGCCAGGACGAAATTCACGTTATTCTTAAAACTGCCAGTTAGTTTAGGATCAAGAGACAAGAATACTTCTCGCATCTTCTTAGCGGTACTAGTATGGAGAATTTGTAAAGGGTAAAAATGTCAATGGTAATGGGGCTCGAGGAAGTAATGTAGAGATGATACCGCGCACTTATTCGCCTAAATATATGATGTTATGCGCAATACGGGATGCACAATGCTGAGGAATCACATTAACTGAAGGCTTACACAAAATTGAATTTTTACCTCTCCCCCAACAGCCCAGGCGACGACAATACTGGCATCTCGGCATCTGGCATACGGCATGTTAGCTGTGTCCATGCAGTCCCTGCCTTGATCAGAATCACTTTCAGTAAAGTTCCCTTCACATTCGTAAAGAATAAGATGATGAACAAAACCTTCATTGCCTTTCTATACAAGTGGTTCGACCTACAAAACAGAAGGAAATTAAGAGTTTCAGACTGTTTTATGATTGTGACAAGCACGAGGGGATAGAAAAGTCTTCATCCTATAAGTTAAAATAATCAATCACATCTCCAGTCTTAGTCATGATTTATTTATAGAAAATCAACAAATGAAATGACGCACAAGAACCACCCAGGCAAGGAAGAAAACTAATGGCAACCGGACTGATTGGTGTATAATTAAGGAAGTAATGCGGTAAGTCAGTCCAAACTGACCGAACGATTTGTAATTAAGAGCATGCTTATGCTTGGATTGCACGACACCGAGAGGAAATAATGGGAAAGAGACTGAAAATTGGGGCGTTGGCCAGGATATGTCGATTTCACTAAGATCAGGTAGTTACTGACTTTCATGCGGATGTCACGAAACTTACTTACTTCCTTTTGAGAGACTATCTATAAAAAACTGATATTAGAGTATCCTTCTCTGTTCCATTTTTTTTATCTCGATGACACCAATTTCTGGACTAATTGGCTGAATGAATAATAAGATAACCCTGCAAAATTCTTTAGTCGTATGTTTACAGGTGGTTTCAGTTGCATTATTCACATATGTTTGGTAGCCATGATGTGTTCATTTCTTTTATTTTCACTTTCGGACTGAAGCTGAAGAGTATTAAAATGTAACTTTATTTTCACTGGACATTAAATGTCCGAATTTATCTGGGTAATTACAAGTGCTAATACCTTTGTGATGTGATGTTTGGATTGCAGTTCGGGAGCTTTGATCAGAGCGCACCAGTAAGTTGTTTCCTTGGCAGGGATTGTTACCTTCAAAGCAAATCAGAAAGTTTGATTTAAAATACTAAAACATGAAAACTTTAGCCTAAGCTCAGTGTTAGTGGTCAAAAAAGTTCTCAAACCAATCGGTGTAAAAATGTCTTTGAAGAAATGATCCTCGTTGCGATTAAAGAAACTTAAGTATTAGAGTTCCACAGTAACTAGTTTGGCATTTCTACCGACTTAGTTACCAAGCCATATGTGCATGTTGAAGAAGAAGTACAGATTATTCGTTCCCGTTAAGAAGTGTGATCAAAATCAGACGAAATAAATTATTTTTCAAGTTAAATAAAGTAAATAACCGGTCCTCGTAAATGAGCAGCAATAAACGAAATTTCATAATTACAGGCTTCGACGGCATGCTAGACGGTATTAACAATAACTGAATAGTTCTTACGTTCTTAGTAGTTATAGGAAAAGAGAGCCAGCCAGTTTCGTTGATGTTTCTTTTATCCATGCTGTTAAGAAGCATAAGTGTCCTGCTTCCCCTGAACGTGTGATACTTTATCTTCGATTCTGAAGCCGGGTCATCGTCATGATATGCGAACACAACTTTGGTAGCTCCAGCCTGTGAACATACACAGACCAGCATGCAGTGATCAGAGAAATAAAGTTTGCTAGCTTGCAAGATGCTATCTCGTAATATCGATGTGATGATTAAACATGTCCTTAAAGCTTATAGATGTAAACTTCGTGACGTACTCTCTCCTTTTAGCTGCACCAGCGACAAATTCATGATCAAGCTTAGTTTCCTGTAAAACTGAGCTGTTTGATCTGAGTTCGAGATCACACTTCATGAATTGGCAATGCTACTTAACTATTATCTTAGACAAAAAGCTTGAGAGACAGAAACAACTTCTACTTAGCCCATAATACAAGCTCTATCCAGAAATTAGGCGAGCATTTAACATTTATATTTCCATTTTGGTCTTCTTCACAACAGTATTTTTGTTATGGTAGTCAGATATACTTAACTCTTTTCCATTCCGGAACAAAAGCGAAAAAATTAACCACATTACATTCTCAATTTTTTGTTTCTAAATCTTACTTTGTATGTACAGCATGAATGAATTTTAATTGTCCAGTGGAAAAATAACGGGAGATCCTCCTTCCTAACCCTGACTTCATGTATTTATTTATTTATTTTTTTGAGCGAGTTGCAGGATTTTTTTGGTTTATCTTGTTTAAGGCCCAGACTCAGCAGTTCAGTTTTTACTATGTGTGGGCTTGGGAATACCAAATCCGAAAAGGGAAAAAAAGGGGGGAGGGGGAGGGGAAATAGCAAGAAAAATAGATGGCACCGACTCCGTCCTTACACTCACTGTTCTAAACTGATTTATTAGAACAACAAACCCTCTCTCGCTTACACAATTATTCTGACTGAAGACCTGTTCGATTTTACCTTTTGTCTCGATTGGGTTCTTTGCTCGTGTAATATAAACCTGTTTTTGTCGTATTGCTTGATGAATAACATATCTAGGCGATACGCCTTCAAAACTGTCAATCTTAATAACGCGTTCCCTTATGTCGTAACGACATGGTACAAAATCCCAACACTTACCTCAAGCTTCCTGTCGCGCGAATCACATGTGTCAAACTCTCGTTTAAACTTAAGCACAGTTTTTCCCCCACTCTCTTCAAATCCTATCAGTTTGTAGTCCTGCTGTTCATCGACTGGTGGAAGTTTTTCCTCATCTGCAAAACGATCCTGTAACGGAATAAAAGATAAGCACAGAGGGACCCGCTTATTCAAACCTCCCTCTTGTTGTATATTGCGTTACATAAGGTCTGTACTGGAAGGAACTTCCAATCGCGCCGTAAATTTACTCTCCTATGTGAAAGTAAAATAACTGATTACGAGTGTCGTACGTTATATATATTATCCTGATGATTGAATAAAAGACAGTTCATATAGAGGAATGAGAGTGTTCACTTGACCTACGAGTAATCTACACCCCTAGCAGCTTGGTAAAAACGTCGGTCGATAAACTTCAAAGTGTCAAACATGGTTGATTGACACGTCCCAAACTGATCTCTCATTAAAAAGACTAAATGAGTGGAAATGACTGTTGAATTTGCAAGAACGGTAAAAGCATGATCACTTAGAATAAGACAGATGGTAAGTTTGATCCTTGCAGAGAAATATAGAGATGATGATTTTCGTCTTGTCACGAGCGTTGGACAAAGGAAAAGTTCCCATGAGAAATCGAACCTCAGATCTTCGGATTCCGCTCTCAGATGTTCTATCACTGAGCCACGAGGGTCTATTACGAATTTCACAAACGTCCTGCATACTGCAGGATCAGCAATGTCACGCTCGTGTCAAGACGAAAAACATCTTTCCCTATTTCTTTACCGGGCTCAAAACTCTCTTATTCTATTTACAAACATCACGCTATTGACATTGCTGATCCTGATCGAAATGAAATACTACGCACAGATTTAGTGGGAGCTTTACATAACAGTAGAAGTCACAAATCCAAACATGCTCCGTTCCCTTAGTCCGAAATGAGACAAGTAGATTTACATCCTTACCCGAAGATATCCCTCGTTATTCTTCACCCAGCCTATAACAACATCGCTTCCGATCATAGCTCCAGAGCGGCCGGAGAATCCAAATCCTACCCACCCAGTGGTTGCTGCCCCCACAGCGAAATAAACCATTTTTGCGTCCCAATCAACGGTCCAGTATAGTTTCATTTTTTCTGCTGGGTCCAGGACGGCATGATGAGCAAACTCCGAAGACAGATCAGCGATTGCGACCGAATAGATTGAAACGAAGCACAGGAAAAGAACCAGTGGACTCGCCATCTTCGGTAACGTTGTTTGTTCCAGTGTGTGACCAACACCTATTTTCCTTTGTGTACCCACATGTAGCCCAAGCTCCAGCTGTGAGATGAATCATCTTACGTAATAAGCGTCATGGCGGAAATATGAGTTTATATGGGAATATTTACGATCGTTCTTAGGAAGTAAAAATTCAGTCAAATTTTCTATGAAAAATATCTCACCTTACTACCAAAGTGAATTTCTTGTTGTCTGACCGCTTACTTTGTTTAAAAGAGGCCATTACGGCGAGTTATTTCGTCCAAAAGTAATTTCGTAAAAAGACGCTTCAAACGGCCCATGAAGGCTAAAAAATTTCCACAAATGAGTTGATTAACATTTATTTAAGTTAATTGAGATATTAAGACCGAAATATAATCTAGATATGCAATTTTCAGAGCTTTCTTTATAACCCTCATACATTTTGTTCGTCTCATGTCAACAGTTATTAACCACGAACACGTAGTGTGGTCTACCTGTGCCAATTCATCAAACAATTCAATCCAGTTTCCGGAAAACTGAACTGATGGTTAAAATTGTTTCTCTTCTATATTTTCAGGATTTCTTATTCGAAGACTTAAATTAGCGAGGTGAAGACAGTCTTTAAATTCCGCAAATTTGAAGCTGCAGATGTTTCACGGTTCACGCTTGCGAACAAGAAAACATCGTTTTTATTATCAAGTTGAATGTATCAATCCAGCAATCCCTTAATTAGATCCGAATCCGACCAAAATGTTCCAACGATTTTTTCTTTCGTAAATAGTTTATGACAAGAATGGCTTAAACTTGGGAGTTTGAATTTAATTCATCCAACTTCATAAAAACGAACGATCGTAGGGACTATAAAGTGTTATAACAGCGTAATGCATAGCTCGTTGTTTTGAAGCCAAAATAGCCAGATCTTATTTATTAGAATTAAGGCTGATATCATCCGGAGCAAAATGAAGAGACACCCGAGGATTTCACGAAATATGAACTCCTTAGTTGTTTTAGATATCAGCTTGCCCGCTGTCTATTAATTATTAACATCATATGCTTCATTAAGTAGAAAAAGAATATTTTCATGGAGATTTTTCAAGAGAAGAGCGGTAATAATTAATTACTTTTGGTTGCTTTTCCTCAGCCTTCCACGTCAACGCATTCAAAACTGTCAGCCGCTATTTCGCGCGCCATGGTTTTCGTTACATCTATGATGTTTCTTGCTTTTCACATGATTTTTGCCGAGGAAAAGCACGTTGGTTATCCATGCCCTACAGCCGATGTTACTATTGGAAAATTTAAAGCCATTCCTTTCCACTACTTATGGGCAGAGAAAGTGACATCGTCCGTGGTAAATGATGAACTGGAGTGCACTTTCCTTTGTATTGGTGAACTAAAGTGTTATTCGTTTAATATAGCTGTGTATCCTGACTCTGAAGGTCTTTATCTCTGTGAGTTGTTGGCCACAGATAAGTACAGAGAAACTGAGAAATTTTCCGTCAACTCTACCTTTCATTACTATTTCCCAAGGGTAAGTTCGATATTTTGTCGCATCTGGATGTTTTACCTCCACTTCTGGATTTCTTTCATTGTTTTGTAACTACCCCAAAGCTCAAGTTTCGAGCGTTAGCCTTCGTTATTCGCTTTGACGAAAGGCTAACGCTCGAAACGTCAGCTTTGACATTCTTTACGGTGATCAATTTTACTTTATCAACTCTCCTACTGACGCAGCACCACAATTTCTTCAGAAATTTACCCTCTTTAGTTTAAGAGCTATTTTTTGTTTATATCTTAATTCACTCTGCAGCGCCATTCTTTGCTTTATTACAGTCTTGTGAAGGCGCTCCTTGCAAGAACGGTGCTGTCTGTGTTCCTGAATATAAAAGGAACACCTATCACTGTGAATGCAAGCCAGGATACGTTGGAACTATCTGCGAACAAAGAGGTGCGTCTTTAAATATATTTTAGTCAGTGTTATCGACGAACTCACGAAAACTAGAGGCAATTTCGAGTGCTCCTAATACATCGCAGCAATAACAAATACATTTTGACTGTACCGAGAAATGTGTAGGTAAATTTGCAGGCCGTTTGTTAAAAAAAAAAACGGCACTGTATACAGCAGCTGACCAGATAAAGAAATAATTTTCCGACAAAAATGTATAGGAGCAGCACGAGAGGGGCCGTCTGAATAAATTAAAAATATTTTGGACAAAATCTCTGATAGAGACAATGTATAAAGTGAAAAGTTCCTCAATTTTGGAAATTTCACAGTTTTCCTTTTGATAAGCGGTTGTTGCTATGGTTATTGTGATCAATTCTGTGGTCGGTAGATTTGGCTAAAAAGGAATGACTATGATTGGCTGCTTCAACTGTCTGATTACAGGTGTCCGATTACAGCCAACCGTCCGATTACATTATCCGATTACAAGTGCACAGAATGATAAGTGAAAAGTATATCAGTTGATGCACCAATCACATTTGCGGAGATTGTAATGGTTATGATTTGGCTAGGTCTTACGTTTTTTCGAAATTATCGATTGATTCTTACGGCAGGATCAAAGGAAAAGTGTACACAGTGTGTTTAAATGAGTATAGAAACATGAAATTAAAATGCCTTTAGCTCTATAAAACCTATAAGATGTGTGGAACAAAAGCGTGAGACAAGAAAACGAATTCAGTACCAAACCATCATATTCCGTGCTGCAATGAGTTTACCCTGAGCCTTCAGCTACAATGAACTGTGTGGTAAGCTACGCCGAGATTAGATTCATGTGTAATATGCGTTATGCGCCGTTCTAGGATCGGTAGTGTCGAAGGATCATGTCAGCAAGTCGATATGGAAAATGGTTACTTTAAGGCTGGGTCATGAAATAGAGAAACGTTTTATTCTTCTTGTCAAGAGGGTTGTACAAAGAAAAGAAACAAGAATCTTGCATTTTGCAAGGAACGTCGGGGTTCAGCTCGTACGAGTGACCGCTTCATTCAGGGTATCCAATAAATGCAGGTTTCACTACGCTAAAAATTGGGAGTAGTTTGGTGCCCAACGTTTCAGTTCATGGAATCAGATCAGAAGGTTGACACACTTTTGTGTTTAATCAAATAGGAAAGACATGCAGTGACATCAAATCTCACAGCTCACGTGCCGCTAGTGGTTCTTACGTAATAGACCCCGATGGTGAAGGTGGCTACGAACCTTTTGCTGTGTTCTGTGATATGACGGATAAAAATAGAGTTGGCGTGACAGTTGTTGGTCACGATAGCGAGGAAAGAATGCTAGTTGATGGATATGATGACGAAGGGAGTTATGTTCGCCGCGTTCATTACACTGGAGCTGGGCTGTCAAGTGTTGCACAATTAGCTGGCCTGCCTGTTGCCTCTGCCCATTGTGAGCAGTTTATTAAGTACGAATGCTATGGATCACTTCTGTTGCTCGATGGATTTGCTTGGTGGCATTCACGTAATGATGAAGCCATGAAGTATTGGGGAGGAGTTGCATCATCTAACATCAATAAGTGCGCATGCGGATTGAACGGGTCATGCGCAAATCCAAATCTGGGATGTAATTGTGATGCCAATGATGGCGTGTGGAGAGTGGATAGTGGCTTACTGACTGATAAGTCTGACCTTCCTGTGTTAAAATTGAAGTTTGGAGACACTGGTTTTGATGGGGCTGGAAGAGATGAAAAGGGGTATCACACTCTTGGAAAGTTTAAGTGCTATGGCATTGCTTAAGTTTTCCATGACTTTGTCAGTAATGTATAGGTCGCTTCTCTCCAAGTAATAGCATGAGTAATGCAAATAAGTAAGAAGAAAAACAAGTACTTTAAATGATTTTTTTAACCTCAGAGAAAGGAATCGGTTGAATAGTTACGGCATTTTTATTATGTGTTCGTGCTTAGTTAGATTGCCCTCGGGACTTATGAATAAATTTCATTAATAATCCCTTTATGTGGTCACTAGTTCATTAAAAATACCGCACACTTAAACATTTGACTCAAATCAATTAATGCTAATTCCAAGAAGAAAATACTGGTTGAAATAGATAGGTCAAATAAAATATTAACATCCTTATCGAAAATATGAGAGAAACTCTTCGACATTAATATGAAATGATTTATCCTAAACTGATGAATAAAGATGACGAGTCTCGTTGTATTCTGCGGTCTCTTGCATTATGTTTGAGAAATGTAAAAGATAATAAATATTTATGGCGTTCAAGGCAGAATTATTGCGTGCACGGACAACGCTTCAAGCCGGACGTTTGAAAACGAATTCAAGCGCGTTGTCTCCGATATGACTCTTTTTTGTCAAATTTGGCTGATGGCTTTCTTCCAAATCTTATTTATTTTTTCCATGACCGAGTATAGCTTTTATCGAAACACAAGAGGTAACCTCAATTTTGGTAAATTTAAGCGTGATCGCATTTATTACTTATGGGAAGAGAAATTAGCATCGTTCATGGTGGAAGATCAATTGGACTGCGCTTTCCTTTGTGATGGTGAATCAAAGTGTTATTCATTCAACATGGCAGCGTATCCTCACTCAAGAAGTAATTATCCTTTCTTGCCCTGACTCCAGTGGTCTTCATCTGTGTGAGTTTTTGGCCATTGACAAGTACAGCGTAACGGAGAAGCTTCAGGGAAATAATTCTTTCTATCATTTTAGCCTAGCGGTAAGAAAACAATAATTCTTCCAGGAGTTAATAAGATGCAGTGAATGTTTTTTATTTTAAAATACTCAACGATACTAAATACCAAAACATCTAATAAAATATATTTATAACGATTCTGCTTACTCTGTAGGGTTTTCTTCTACGAGAAAGCAAGTTACGTAAGAATTAGCGACAAAAGTGAATTTCAAAATTAATTAACAACTTTTTTGTTTAGCTGTTTTGTTCAATCAAATTTCACAAAGTCTCCATGCGACAGCGCTCCGTGCAAGAACCGCACTGTCTATGTTCCTGAGTACCAGTGAGACTCCTACCACTCTGAGTGTCACCCTGAATTTTGTGGCATCAACTGTGATCGCAAAGGTAGCAGGAATTGTGTAAAGTTTTCTAATGACGTGTCATTTTTGAGCTCTGGCTAGTGTAATAGTAAGTCTTGGTCGACAGTTGCATTTTGATAAAATAACAAAAAAAGCACACTGTAAGGCTTGTGGGGTACATGCCGTCCTGAGGATGCCTTACGTATCCTAACGATAAGTTATCGGACAGGCTGCTGACGCTTGTAACATTTTCGAGGAGGGTCTCAAAGAGACGACTTCAGGATGTGAAAGCTGTTAGCGAAAAACGTTAACCTATGTTTTGCCATACACAGTCAATAATGAAATGCTAAAAGGGAATAATATGAAGTGTTAAACATTAATCGAAGTAAGGCTCGACAAAAAATGAGGCTCATTTCTATTGAACAGATTTGCAGCGCAGAATTTATTATTTCTGAAATCTTCGTGGGATCTTACGAAATCGTGATTGATTTCACCCCTTCATTTCCCTTCCATCCCTTTTCCTTCTCTAACTTCACTCACTCCTTTTCTATAAATTACTGGACATTTCTGACAATTGAACGTGGGAATTATCCACATTATGGGAAGTGGTTTTTGTAATTAAGAATCAACCAATTTCTCTGTAATCTTTTAGTTTGAAAGATCAATACAATCACAATTTGTGCCTTTTTGCTTCGGTAATGAAATTACGTTCTTTATCAACTCCAAGAAGTTGCTACCGCAACGCCACTTACTCTCAAAAGCACTCAGTACATGTTGCTTAAAAACGAGTTTGATGAACCTATTTTCACTGCCAAATTGCAACCGGCATACTAAGTTTTCTCCTTATGTCTAAAAAAAAACATGGATGCAGCAAAGGTTTTTATATTAGCCATGCAGTCAGATTGTTCAATTGTTGCTGTTGTTGTTTTTTTTAGTAAGTTTTTTCCAAATAAGAAACCTCAGTATAGAATGACAAATGTTTTTCAGCCTCCTAATTTCTTTCCTTTAATAAGAAGAGTACCCGATTCTAAGCACTAGTTTCTTTTTGACTCCTTGGGTCGTCAGGAAAGCCGCTAATAAATGTTCGGAGACGATTGTGAGAAAGACTTGGGAGGTCCAAGAACTCATTTGTCAGCATGCACGAGCAAAACTGCTTGACAACAGCTTGACTGTCAGCTGGGGCCATATCAACTTTGAAGATCTCACTGGAGACATTAGCTGTGGCACGGACTTGTAACTTTGCACATCAGTGACAGAAAAGACGATGAGAAAGAAGTCTAAGAAACTCCAGGAAATATGAAAACGCAGAAAATTCAGAACACCATTGTAATAGGCAGAGTGCACATCTCAGAAAGTTCTCACCAATAAATTAAATTTAAAGAAAACTTCTCTAGTAACTTTTATCAGCCCCATAAGTATATACTAATGCAGTGGATAGCGTTGGAGGCGCTCTCTGATTGGTTACACAAACTCCGAATATCCACCAACGCGGGCGTGTGATTTACGCCCGAAAACGTGATAATCGTTGCAGGAATAAATGAGATAAAAATCATGTTTTTCTGTTGTATTATCTCACTGTTTCGGTATATACTTAAACAAATATTCGCCTCAGTTTCGGTGGCTGATGGTGGATCAGCTCGGTAAATATCTACCACCTGGTAAATATTTGTTAATCATTGTTATTGTCAAGGCTTATAGCTATTTGTAGGACTTCTTCCCTTCCGATCATCGATACCAAATTAATTACGAGGTGCGGAAACTTATTTCATAACCGAATGCCTTAGGCTGTTCTTTCATAGAGCGACAGCATTTTTTTAATTGTAAAGTACGTAAGGCGTTTTTATTAAGTGTGAAAGTTTATTTCAAAGCAGAAATTGCGACAGTTATGGCTAAGAGCGAAGATTATTACAAAGTGTGACAGCTTTTTTATTACAAGGTGCAACCAGCATTTCTTAGTACAAAGTGCGACAATTTGTGCAAAGAGCTAAGATTATTACAAAGTGAGACAGCTTACTTATTACAAAGTGCCTCAGCTGTGTCATTACGAAAGAACGACAATTGTTGCCAAGAGCGAAGATTACTACAAAGTGTGACAGCTTTTTTATTAAAAGGTGCGGCAAACAATCTTATTACAGAGTGCGACAATTTTTATTAAAAATTAAAATGCCATTGAATGACCTTAACACGGTATTTATTACTTGTTTGTTGTCAATTATGCCCCAACAAGAAGGCTCAAGTCCGTTTTAACTCCACACATACACTAGGTCGGTCTTCTCGTCTGCTGCACCTAGGTTCTGGACTGATCTGAATCAAACCCATTGGTCTTCCCTTATAATTCAGATTAAAGACTTTTCTTTTTAGAAGGGTATAAACCGCAACCAGCGTCATAATTTCAAATGCCTCGGAAATTTTACAGTGGTCTCAAGTATTCCAATTTTTGAAGCTTTATATATACTGGGTTTGTGAAGCCATGTGAAGCAGTGCTGAGTATACCACTATAGATATAACATTACTATGTGATCAGAGGCCGTGTTCGTTCATCCAATTTAGAATTAGGAAATATTTCAACCGAATAGTCTTTAATTTGTTTTCCACTGGAACGTTTGCACAAAGGCGGCCATTCCCACTGTGAGATATTACGGCAAAGAGGAACAAATGACGTTCCCTGTTAGAAAAATAGGTGTTTTTACAAGTCAGTACAAAAGCATTTATATTAGCGCATAGAATATATTACTACATGTAAGTATCTAAATCATGGAAGAAGCGGGAAGGTTTCCGTAAATGGAAAAATTGACATATAAGGTTCGCATGAAGCACGTACTCAACTCTCAATTAGGTAAAGAACCCTAATCACTGAATCAGACATGTAATAGTAAACTTTTAAACTAGCCATTACTTGATCAAACAAGCAGCGTCTCCGGTTCTCGCCTGCTACAGATATCTAACGTTCGCCTCTCCACGGCATCTCTTTCGTGTATTATCTTTTGTCTTTTCCGCTCTATAATTTAAGAGAAAATGGGTTTTTACAATCTAATGGCATTCCTTTTAGCTCGTAGAACATGATAATAAGTATTTTAAGTTTTAAAGAGAAAATGGGGTTTATCATTATTAACTTAGTGCGTAGAACATATTCGTAAACGGACAATTTGACATAGAGTTTCTCCTGACCCATGTGCAAACTGGTGAATTATAGAATGAATCAAGAACTACAATTCCTGGATTTGGCACTTGATAGTAAATTGAGACTTTTCATTACTTGGTCATCGGGATCTCAGCCTAAAACGATGTGAGGAACTCTAACCAAAACGTATCACTTGCGTATCTCCTGCTACTGATATCTAGCGTTGCTTCTCTACGGCGTCTCTTTCGTTTATTTGTCTCTGTCATTTCTTCCTGACAGTTCAAAACACTACTTTCAAGAAAGATGTAACATTTGATCCAAAAAAGGCAACAATTATTTCTAAACGTCCCTGGTAATTTAACACTCAACACCTGTGTTTCCACCTCCACATAAGATAATTACCAGTTCATTACCTTAGACAGTTACCACACTGTAAAATTATAGTTCAAAACCAAAACAATTATTTTTCGTTTCAAATTAAGCTCTTCTGTCTAATGACGAATTCATTCAGGTGTTGTGGCCCAACGGCCACCATCATGCTGCTCCTGCCACTCTTGATATTTTTCCCTTCGTTACTTAACTTGATGTTTGCCATGCAGAACAGCGCTCTCTATCGAAATCAAACAGGTCACGGCGCCATCGGAAAATTTAGACGCGATCCCTTCCATTATTTAAGAGCAGAGAAACTGACATCGTCCATGGTGGAAGATCACTTAGACTGCACTTTCCTTTGTGCTTGAGAATCAAAGTGTTATTCCTTTAACATGGCAGCGTATCCTGACTTCAAAAGTCTTTATCTGTGTGAGTTGTTGGCCACAGACAAGTACAGAGAAATCAAAAAGTTCACTGCAAATGCAACCTTCCATCATTACAGTTTATCGGTAGGAACTCTTTAGAAGGTTCCTTTTTCCCATATGAATGTGGATAATTTATTTATCTTAAAACACATCACTTACCATTGCTTTCTTCTTTGCATCTAAGGAGATAAGACCTGCAGTCAGATCAAGCAATGTAATCTCCCGAGTGGCACTTACGTCATCGACCCTGATGGAGGGGGTGAAGTGAAACCTTTCAAGGTCTATTGTAACATGACGGACAAAAACGGTGTTGGAGTGACAGTTGTCAGTCATAACAGTGAAAACAGAACACTGGTGGACGGGTTTAGTGACCCTGGCAGTTACTCACGCGATGTCACTTACCATGACACCAGTTTCCTTCAGCTGGCAGGTCTAACAACTTCATCCGATCAGTGTGAGCAGTTCATAATGTACGAGTGCTACCAATCAGTACTCCTTCTCTTTGGTCGAAAGTCCTATGGCTGGTGGGTGTCACGTGACGGCGAAACTATGAAGTACTGGGGAGGAGCTGATTCTGTCGATGACAAGTGCGCATGCTGCTTGAATTCTACATGCGCAGACATCAAATACGATTGTAACTGCGACAAAGGAGAGCAAATTTGGCGAAATGACAGCGGTTTACTCAAAGACAAATCCAAGCTTCCCATGAGGCAACTGAGGTTTGGAGATACCGATTCAAATGCTGATGATAAGGGATACCATACACTTGGAAAGCTGAAGTGTTTTGGACTCATCTAAGACTCGTAAACAATATAATACACTGTAACTGTATACCAACGATATGTAGACTGGCCTGATCTATCATCTTAAAGTTTAACTTTGTCTTTAAAGGCGGTTAGTTTCTTTATGCAAAAGAAATCAATGAATTGATTTTAATGTCAAGTGAAAACCATCCTAGTTTGGACAGATGTCCTTTGCGCAGTAGAATATTTTGGTGCCAAAAGCTCATTTTCCATTTTTAGAGGTGAAAAGATGGAAAAAAAAAACGCGAAATCATTGCACCATAAAATATTTTACCTTTCCATCGCAATATCGCTTTTAGTTTGTCTAGCAGAGTAAAAGTGGATTAATTTGATTGAGTTTGAGGCCTTTGGTGATGTCAGATGATTAAAATGCGATTTACCAAGCAGAAAAATAAAAAGCGATTAGGAGATACTCTATCCTGAGTTTTAACTGTATCGTCATGGTTTATTTGGTCCACAAAGCGGTTTTAAGACGAAGTTATAAATGCTGTGAAAATGATTTGTAAAGGTAAAAAATCACTCAGAATCCTCTGCCTATCGATGATCGCAAAGTCACTATGTGGATGGATTCTTCTCGCCTATCGAGGCCTGTTATTTCTTCATAGTCGCTCTATTGCAGCTGAAAAAGTCTAAATTGCCGGCAACGTCACCGCAGCACTTCATAGGAAGAAGTAGCGGAGAATAAGGTGAAATAACCTGATGATAAATATGAGCATGCGCAATAAGTATAACCTGCCTTGGTGCTGACGTTTATGGCGCGGTAATCGGCGCCCTCAACTCCGCGTGCTCGTTGCCTGCGGGCATCCTCCTCACACTTCAGACGCAAAATTCACTTTAATGAAGGGGAAGGCATAAGCACGATCGATGCCTTTAAGAAATAGAGCGTGATATGTATTGACTTAGGGAAAAAAAAAACAGAGAGACTACGCTTTATCCCGATCATCGTGATTAAATCACAAAACAGGCTTAAAGTAAAGCTGGTGCATGTCAAATGACGGCGAGAACATGAAGTACTAGGGAGGAGCTGATTCTTCTGACTACAAATGCGAATGCAGCTTGAACAATGCATGTGCAGACAATTATTACGAGAGCAACTGCGACAACGAAGACCTTAGCTGATAAAACGATAGCGGTTTACTCACAAACAAATCCATGCTTCCCGTCAAGGAACTGAGGTTTGAGGATACCGGTCATGTTGATGAAAAGGGATACCACACACTTGGAAAGCTGAAGCGTTTTTGACTTATTTAAGATTCATAAATCCATAAACAGTAAAAAAGAGAAAATTGGTAGTTTTTCTATGCGTATAGGAGATTGTTATACACAATCAGAAGTGCCGAAAGCACAATTTTCTGTTTTTAGAAGTAGGAAAAAAAGAGAGGAAGAAGAGGTAACGCGAAATCATTCCACCTCAAAAGATTTTTGGTCTCCATTGTTATATTGCAATTTAGTTCGTCAAGTGGAATTAAAATGGATCGACTTGTTGGTATTCGAGAACTATTTAATCCTTGGTGCTATATGATTAAAATGAAATCTACCAAGCGGAAAGCAAAAATAAAATTATAAGATACTCCATCCCGAGTTTCTGTTGATCTTTATTGTATCGACCTGGCTTATCTGGTCTTACTACGGCGAGAGTTATTACAGTATTGTCTTCAAACCTAAGCGTAAATATAATCATCACGCAGGGCTGGATAACCCCGTTTCCCATGTGAGTCTCACAACCTTCTGATATTTGCAGTTTACGACAAACAAAGTTATTTATATTTTCCATTGAGCATTGGACACTCGTTGGAAGAGAATCCCTCCGGAGTTTAAGACAAATGGCGCAACTGTCCTGCATCAACAAATAATTGGAGAGCCCCATTCAAGCTGAACCGTTGGTGAGCTCTTGTCACCCTCTTGAGAATTTACAATTAATGAAAACAAATCAGAGACATGACGTCATTCCAAAAAAAAGGAACAGATAATGATGGAATAAAACAAATCAGAACAAATAAATCGCTGATGATTTAACTACCTGGTTGTATGACAAGTTTACATGAGTTTCCTTGATCAATCTTGTAATTCTCCTGTCAACTGCAATACACTTACCTGTGAGTTAGATGGAAGAGTTTGGCTTCACTTAAATGATAACATTCCTCTAACGGATGCAATTGTTAAATTTTTACTTCTGCTCTTGCATGGATAACGAGCTGAAATTATGAGCAGAAGTTAATTAATGAATTAATTGATTTTTTTTTTCTCCTTTGGCGGGTAGTTGCTGTCAGTATCTTTACGCATCGAGTTCCCATGATCTCACGAGCTGTATGACCTTAATGCGATTACATGGAAAATTGCAACAGTTCTTAAATCATGACACTCGTGGTAGATCGGTATAGCATCAGAAAAGCCCAGACCATGTGCACATCATTTAAGCTCCCCAGGACTGGGCTTTCTCGGCAGCAGCACAAAGGTTATGAACTGATTACCTGATAATTTAGAATCGATTCATTGGTTCTCGTTCTTAATTTATATCAAAGACATCTCTTTAAAACAGTCTAAATTACGTATATTCCAAATGTCTCTGACATTTTGATGCATTCAACTTGTCATACATTCGCAGCGGATAGGGAAGGCGGTTTCCCTGTTGATTTCTCATTTATTTTCTTATTTCCAAAGTTGCATTAGTCAGAAATCCAATTCTTTTAGACTATGAGCAGTCCCTTCCTTTCGGTAAAGTCCGTCGCGTGAGTCCGAAAAAGATCAGTGAAAAAAAAAAAATTGATGTTAGAGCACCGGGGAAGGTCTGGAAATGAGGCACTTGACTCTCGCTGCGCAGCTTACGGAGGTTCACGCCTCGAGAGAAAGCCAGTGATTAATTCATGAAAGCGTCACGCGTTGTGTGACTTAGTGTTAAGTTGCGAGGGGAACCGTTAAGAATTTGACACGCTATAAGGAATAGTATGGTGAACGAAATATGGTCGATTTACAACGATAAATATTTCGAAATATGAAAATTTTACATATAAAATCAATAGCACTTACTCACAGCTTGTGTCCGCTGTGGTTTCTAGCGGTTTCTGCCGTTTAAAGCTTCCTTTTCCATTATTGTTATTCCTGTCAAAAGACGAAGTCCCCATACTATTCTTTATAACGCGTTAAAATTCTCCACGGTTCCTATCGTTACCTAACACCGAGTCACACAACGCGTGACGCTTTCATAATTAATCGTTTGCTTTTTCTCAAAACGCGAGCTTGGGCCACCTCTGGTTTCACCTGTGTTTTATGCATTATTCATTTGTGTTTATTTTGGCGATGTATGGGATCGATGGTGATTTTCATTGTTTCAAAAATAAATTCCCTTCTGTTCTAATTAAAGCCATCTAAAAAGATCTCATTGTGGCTGTAATTCTTTGAAAGAAAGAAGTATCCAGACACGACATGCTGTTGAAAAATTATTGATGTATGTGCAGTAAAACGTGATTTAGAATTATTTTTGTAAATAGTTTCACGAAGAGGATGAAAACTCAACATCAAACTTAACAGCTCATTATTTTGAAACAGCAAGGTTTAATTTGCAAAAATTCACCGGCTGAGATGCCTTATATCAAGAAAGAAAAATCCTCAGGTTTTAATTAATTTTTATGGAATTAACGAGACCTTCGACCAAAACTGTTAAACAGGATTTGCCATAACATTAGCATAATAAAAGCGATCACATTGCCACGCCCGCCCACTTTTTCGAACTTCTATCCTTCGGTCAACATGTTTGAAATGGTTCGACTGCTAAGGGGGGAAGATAGCTTTTGGGGGCTTTGAAGATATAATTGGTAGGCTTCTCGGAAAACTGTTTCCAGCCACCTTAATGACTTCACACAAGGGGGGATTTCAGAGATTTAGTATGCCAACTGCTCGAAAACAATACAAATAATGTTTTTCTATATTCCACAAATAAAATATGTGCATATTCGTGAATTTTGAACACATTGTGGAAGGTCACAAACTTGCCTACTTTTGATCACGTGATTTCTTATACATATCGAAAAGCTCATTCAACGTAACATCGTAAGCCTGAGTCGTCTCAGGGTAAATGCGAGCCATTTCTGAAAAATAGCCAGCTTTTCTCTTCTCTTCTTGTTCTCAGCATGATGTTACCCAAATATAGAGTAGTAGGTGAACTTTTTTAATGAATATTTTCTAGTGAATTTTGAAAAAATATTTACCGTTTTCGGTAAATTATTGTCTGCTGCATTAGTTTACATGTATGCATCTCACGCAATGTACAGATCACAGAGCTGCAATGAGCTCAAAGGGAATTTGTACATTCTACATTACAAAAATTATTTCCGCCAGCTCTCGAAATTTCGTAATTCAAACATGCGTTGCACCTGCCCATAGAAGGGCTTTTAATCATAAAAAGCAAACAATACCATAAAAGGATAAGTTTCTTTTTCACAATTAAAGTGCTTTATATCTTAAAGCACCTCATTCAGGTGTTGTCGTCCAACAGCCACCATCATGCTGCTCCTGCCACTCTTAATATTTTTCCCTTCGTTGCTTACCTTGATGTTTGCCATGCAGAACAGCGCTCTTTATCGAAATCCAACATGCGAAATTTCTCACGGTAACTTTAAGAGCGACCCCTTCTATTACCTTTGGGAAGACAAAGTTACCTCTTCTATGGTAAAAAGTGCGTTTTCTTGTGTTTTCCTTTGTGTTGGTGAACCAAAGTGCTTTTCGCTTAACGTAGCAGAGTACCCTGACTCCAACGGTCTTTATCTTTGTGAGTTGTTGGTCACTGACAAATACAGAGCTACTGGAAAGCTCTTTGCAAATGCCACATTCCATCATTTCAGTCCTGGGGTAAGCTCTCCTTACATATTTGGTGATTGAAACGTATTTTTACCAATAGAATTTAAAATATTTGTGGAACGTTCTCGGTCTCTTTTCAGTCGCCATGTGAAAGTGCTCCTTGTATGAACAGTGGTGTCTGTGTCCCTGAGTATGAGTGGAACTCCTATCACTGTGACTGTAAGCCTGGATTCTGCGGAACTCACTGCAAACGAGGAGGTAAAAAATGGTTTTTGTGTGTGTACGTCTATTTTATCCCAGATTTGAAAAAATACATCTGTAGAAGGTTTAGCTTTATTTTTATTTGTGATTGTTCATTTTCACTGAAGCGTTCACAATTATAGCCTCTTGAGAGCTCTTCATACGTCTTAAGTGCTTCATATCCAGATAAGCACACAGCTGTTGCGATAGAGCAGTTTTAACGTAATAATTCGCTTCCTTTCAATACGTACACTACGTCATCATTGTGTACAACGGAAATATGAAGCATGCTAATGAGCGTAATTGTACACGAATTCTCTGGCGAGATATAATCCTCCCCGTAAAAACTCCATGAATTTAATCCAATGCTAAGAACGCTTGAAGAAAGATATGCTTGTGATCAATTTCTTCCTTTTTGCTTCCAAGGAGATAAAACCTGCGGTCAGATCAAACTATGTAATCTCCCGAGTGGATCTTACGTCATCGACCCTGATGGAGAGGGCGGAGTGAAACCTTTCAAAGTCTACTGTAATATGAATGACAAGGGCGGTGTTGGAGTGACAGTTGTCAGTCATGACAGTGAAGGCAGGACGTTGGTGCGAGGGTTTCGTGCCAAAGGCTCTTATTCTCGCTCCATCAAGTACACGGAGGCTGATATGGCTCAACTGGCGAAACTGACCGCTTCATCAGCTCACTGTGAGCAGTTTATAAAGTACGAGTGCTACGACTCACAGCTCCTCTCCAATGGTAACATGTACGGCTGGTGGGTGTCACGTGATGGAGAGAAGATGAAGTATTGGGGAGGAGTTGATTCTGTTGATTACAAATGCGCATGCGGCTTGAATAATACATGTGCAAACATTAACCGCGGATGCAACTGTGACGCGAATGACAACACATGGCGAGAGGACAGCGGCCTCCTCAAAGACAAATTCAAGCTGCCAGTGAAACAACTGAGGTTTGGAGATGCCTATTATTATGGTGACAAGGGATACCACACACTCGGAAAGCTCAAGTGTTTTGGACTCATTTAAAACTCACATACAAAAAAGTGCATTGTAACTATATACACTTGCTTTTTGTAGACTCGCTTGACGTACCGCTTTAAAGCAACTAGCTGTCTGTACAATTGCTTTTTGCAGTTCGCTTTTTGCGAACGTAATCGACGAAACAATTTTGATATGAAGTGAAAACCACCCTAATTTCGACACATATCGTATGCGTAGTAGATTATTATACATCCCTATAGGTACCAAAGGCCTTTCTTCTACTCATAGAAGGGAAGAAGAATGGAGAAGGAAGAAGTGTGAGGCACCGAGCGGGATCACTTCACCTGAGAAGATTGTTTCGCTTTCCACCGATATCTCACAATTTGTCTTAAAACCTTTTAGGCCTTTAACACCATAAGATTTCAATGCAAATTCTCGCCTGGGAATGCAAAAAAGCCAACAAGAGCCACGCAACATTTAACTGTATCGGTGTGTTTTATCGAAAAAAAGGAAAAGCTTGACCTTCAACCTCAAGTTTATATTATATTGTTCGCGGCAGTAGATCAACAAACACGATGATTCAGATTTTTTCTGTGAGCCTAAGGAAATCGAACATATTACTTGTGGTGGAGTGAATGCAATTATCTCATAAATATCAGTTGGAAGGTGAAAATTATTGGTTTTGACATACAGTGCATGTCTTTTAGCATTTTAAGCATAATTTTTATCCGCCGAAGGCCCAGTTTCCGCTGCTTGTAGTTTTAGACGGAGATTGTTAACAGTATGAAAAGTATTTTCATTAAGCATCTTCACTAAGATTTTTCCCGTACGCCTGAGACATTTGTTGATTTAAATTCTCGTAGTTTAAAGTTGGAGAACAACGTACGTTTACCTTGTTGGTCTCCCAACATTCTGATAATTGTCTTTTTCAAGAAACTCGGTAGCTGAGATTTTTTCCGTAAGCCTAAGACACTCGTTGATTTACATTCTCTAGTTTAAAGTAAGTAACTCGGGTACACTGCCCCAACAAATAATTCGAACTCAGCCCCATTCTAACTGAGCCGTTGGTGAGGCACTATCACTATCAAAAAAATGAAATGAAATAATACAGACCGCAACAAGTAAGCTATTAATAACATAACTACCCGCATGCATAACAAGCTAACATAGGCCCAATGTTTCCTGAATAACACCTTAGTATCCTTAAGAGAAATGTTATGGTTGTACCACATTTGCTTACCTGATTGCCGGTTTACCATGTAAAGAGAGGCTCTCTCGAGAGCTTCCTCTTCAGAGTCTATCGGTATAGTTGTCATACTCTAAACCTAAACTGTTAAGACATCTTTCATCGATGACTGGCTTGATTTATATGATTAAGAATGCAAGTTAAGCTGGACGTTCAAATAAGAGTTTGAAAACCTCTTTCATAAGGTCAATGAAGACAAAGGCCAGACACTTCATCAAGGTGCGATTGAATAAACAGCCTGGATACTGCTACCCTCCTTGAGGGCAGTTGGCTTCAATTCTTGACCAATGCCTCCAAATTAAATTCTTGAAACCAGAAATACGGTGAAAACAATTACAAGACGAGTGAAAACAGGAAATCATCAGCGGCTGACGAGTATCTCTTAAGGGTGGAGTAAGGAAGGGAGCCTCTGCTTTAGTAGCTATCAGATCAATGTCACTATGCGCATGCACCTTTCGGTAGGAAGGAGTAAACAAAATATAGTGTTTAAGTGGCACTGATTAAAAACATAAATTGCATTTCCCCGAACGCAACCCAATTACCCAGCCAAGGATCGAAGTCCGACACGTTACTTACCATTTGGCTGCATTTACTTTTGGCGCATCACAGCACTCTGATTTTAACCTCCTTAGCCTCTTTTCGCTTTAGAGGCCCGCCTATAGAATTTATCACTACGCTCACTCACCACGTTTTTATGGCTTACCTAAAATTCATAAACCGGGAATTCCTTTGAGACCCATTGCCTCTTTTGTTAATTCTCCGACTTATGCAATTTCTGGTTATCTTGCGAGAAATTTGTCGTCTGTTGTTGGGAATACTGATTACACTGTCGAAAATTCTTGGGAATTTGCGGATTTCAGAAGAGATAAAACTCTTAACACTTGTGAAGAATTAGTATCTTTCGACGTTGTTTCGCTCTTCACTAAAATCCCAGTTGATCTTGCCGTTAAGGTTGCGGAGGAGAGACTCAGAGATGATGCTTCCCTGAGACAAAGAAGTTCTTTGCCTGTGGAGGATATTATTCATCTGCTGTCTTTTTACCTCAAAACCACGCAATTTACATATAACGGCACCTACTATCAACAAGTTTTTGGTACAGCGATGGGTTCGCCCGTCTCTGCTGTCATTGCTAACATGGTAATGGAGACGTGAAACAAAGGGCCTTAGCCACTTCACCGGTTAAACCCTTTTTCTGGAAACGATATGTCGATGATGTTATTTCTGCGGTATCCGGAAATGAAGCGGAGCGCCTCTTGTCGCATTTGAATTCAGTAGAGCCGTCGATCCAATTCACCCTTGAGCGTGAAAAGGATAGACATTTGCCCTTTCTTGATTTAAATGTGTCCAGAGGAGTTCAGGGTAATTTAGAGACAAGTGTCTACCGTAAACCTACCCACACCGACAAATACCTAGCCTTCGATTCTCACCACCCTATTTGCCATAAAAAGTCTGTAGCCAAAACTTTACTTAAGAGGGCTGACTGTCTACCATCTTCACTCGATTCGAAGCCTGAGGAGAGGAAATATGTTTCCAATGTCCTAAAGGCAAATGGCTATACAAAAACTTTTCTCCGTAACTGCCAAAAACCAGTTACAAATAGTAACGCTCTTGATGAAAGGGAACCAGCGACTGGTTTTGCTGTTATTCCTTACATACAGGGTGTTACGGAACCCATCAAGAGAATTTTGAATAGCCACAACGTTAAAGTTGCTCAAAAACCTTTTCAGACTTTGGGGCATATTTTCGCCAAACCTAGGGATCCTGTCATGAAAGAACAACGAACCGACGCCACTTATTCTATTCGTTGCAATGACTGTGACAACAAATACATCGGACAGACCAAACGTCAGTTTGGTACACGGTTAAAAGAGCACCAAAAAGCGGTTTTCCTTTGCAAAAAGGAAAATTCAGCTTTATCGGAGCATACATGCCTAACTAACCATACAATTGGGTGGAATAATTCTAAAATTATCACTACTAATCGGCGTTACCACCAGTGCCTTTGTTTGGAGGCTTGGCATATTAACTCCGCCCAGGCGGTGTGCGCACTCCGATTGCTTTGCATTGTGGTAGCTTCATTTTCAATATGGCGGTGAAAGCGGCAGAAATCGGAAGATTTTGACTGAACATTCTGCAAAAGTTAGGCCGCTCCTTTTTCCTTTCACCATAGGTAAATATAACCTGATTTATTCTGAATGTGTAAAAGTATTTTTTGTACGTATTTGTCGCGTATTCTATGGTTCTCAAGAACAAACGCAATCACTGTTTTTTTAGTATGTAATTTGAGACCAGTTTTCGAGAAGGTCAGATTTGATACACGTCGTAGTTTGGAGCCTTTCAAAGATTTGGATGGCCGCTTTGATCCTTCTTCAACAACTCTGACTAAACGCTCTCAAACGCTCTCCAACGGTACATGTGTTTCGCGCATTTTAATTGCTAGTGTTTGAGACCGATTATGACCTATTGTTGCGTTACACCGCGTTTCTATTGTATACTCAATTGTGTCGTAAATCTAAGTAGAAGCAAATTAGCTAATCGCGAGTGTTGTATGGTAAATCTACTATCTTGATCATTGAATGAAGGACAGTTGAATTAGAGTAATAAAAGAAGTCACTTTACCACTGAATAACTCTACAATACACACGGCGACATGCCGGGTAAGCCGGAAAGCAAAATGCAGTCGATCGTGAAAAAGTGTTGATAGACTTGTGAGACTCCTGTCATTCGCTTGCGCTTTTAAATCTTCTGACCTGAAAACTTAGCTGTTATTAAGATATCTTTTAATGACTTTCCTTTGCGATGTGATAATAAGGGTTAGTTTTAAGATGTAATTTTCTTGTCTGTATGTTCTTGAGGTTTGGCAAAGCCGAATGAGATTGTTACAGAAGGTAATATTTTCATGTGTACGCGCTATTTTCTTTGCTTTCAAGTATACTGTCTCTACCACAGAAGATAACTCCAGAGATACGGTTTTCAAAACCGTATTTTAAGTATTCTCTATTCTTTCAAGCATATTTGAAAATCTGTATGTTTTTTTATTAAACGTTGAGCGTGACGAATTTGGTCTCAGAAGGCGTAACGCTTCTCCTTTTGCAAATCCCGTATTTACGCCTTTAAGTGTATCACATGAAAAGTAATTCGTGTATAAGAAAGTAGCTGTCTCTTTGTAATGAGTTTGCATGTCAAGGGTTGATTCCCTGTTAAATAACTCGCGAATTTGTTATTATTCACACAGCCATCGGCTGTGAGTGTAGCTGCTGTCAAATGAATAGATTCTTGGGAAAGGCTGCAGTTTCGATTCTTTTTGAATCTCTTCAGTTGCCTCCTAACAACGAATTTGTCACGGAGGAATAGCAGGAGTCGCGCAGGCCTGCCAACACTTTTTAACTTCCGAAGGAATGGCAACAGGCAGTGAATCCCCATCACATTCCACGAGTTCATTCGCGCTATCTTGCTGCCACCAAGGATGTTCACTCGACCGCGACAGGATGTAAATGACTCGCTTTTCGTTTTACGACCATGATGCAACGCAATCAGAGTGCGCACACCACCTGAACTCCGCCCACGCTCCATTAAATCGTGACGATGCGGTTTACTTCCTGACGCCTACTTACATCTCGTCAGAAAAAAGGCCGCTAATTAGTGATCATATAAAAGGACTTCTTGTTGCAGATTTAGATCACCCCTGATAAAGGCACCAGACAGGAGTGTCGAAACGTTGGGTCTATGAATTGTAACTTCTTCGGTTACATTCATTAAATCTGCAAACCAGAGTAGCATCAAACTATGTCTGATTGCCCACCTGGTTGCCGTGTGAACTTTTATATACTTCACAAATTTTTTCTCAAATGAGCCATACCTAAAATTCGACTACGAACACAGCCACTTTTAATAATGCATATTGTATATAATTATAGCGGAGCACGTAGAGCTTAGCCCCATAATTATACAAAATAGTAGTAACCCATCAAGCCGAAAAAATTTGGATGTACGACCGTATGACCTTACAAGGTGCTGCTTTCAACATGTTTGGTCAACTGTACCGCGGGCACGCCAACGCCACGGCTTTGTTCAGTAGTACAGTGGTCAGTCCACTGGGCTCCGAGTCGGACGACCCGGGTTCTAGTCCTGGCCGGGGCAAGGCGTTGTGCCCTTGAGACGTGCGGGAAAAAAAATGCGAGCTCCGCCTCTAGGCTTGGCTGAATCCATATATTATATTACAAAAAAGTTACCTGTTAAGTTTCCCTTCGTCTCACCGTCGATGGCAATGAAACATGCGTTCGATGTTTCTTCGATGTAAAAACTGATAAAAGAAAGTTGAAAACTTCCTTTTTCCCCTTGTTCAATATTTTCCAAAATTAATAGGGTAAGAAGTTTAAAAAAACTGTGAACATAACATGTTATACTAGGTGGTCTGAAGATAAAAACACCATAGGTCGTTTGATTATTTTACGCTGGGAGCAAGAGAGATGCGTGAGAATACCTAGAGCAACTCGAGCTTCTTGATTTTTTGAGCCAATCTTTTTTATGTTCAACATTCTTAACAGTTTAGTTTGAAATTTGAATGATGAGGAGCGATTTTCTCTGATAAACTTCCTCGTGTGCAAAAGCATCATTAGCACGATAACAAAATGAAGCAAGCTCGCGCTATTGAATGTATAGGTTACAGTACTTGTTTACGTGAACAATGCTGGTACAGACAAATTATTATCAGCAGTCAAATATAATGATCATAGCGATAGTTCATTTTGATGTAGACGTCTCAGGGTTCTAGCTTCTCCAAATAACCAACGCAAAGGATATTGCATAAAAACAGTACCTAAGGGGGTCTTACTTGAGAGACTCAGGAGTTACAGACACTAGGTTTAGACAACTGAGAAGTTCCTCTATGAGTTTGTTCAGTTTACCTACATTTTTCGCAATCTTCGTTGGTGTTTTCCATTTTTTTTTTTTAAAAAATACTGCTTTGTGTTTTACTCGAAGCCACCTACGGGGATCTCACTGCGGCTGTAACTGGCTCAGTTCATTGTTTGAAAGAAAGAACTATCCAGACACGACATGCTGTTGAAAAATTATTTATGTATGTGCAGTAAAACTTGATTTAGAATTCTTTCTGTAAATAGTTTCCAGTAGAATCTGAAAACGCAACACTGAACTTAACAGCTCATTATTTTGAAACAGCAAGATTAAAATTGCAAGATTCACCTGGCTGCGACGGCTTATCTGAAGAAAGAAAAATCCTCAAGTTGTTGATAATTGTTATGAAATTACCGAGACCGTCGACTAAGATTGTTTAACAGGATTTCCCATAACATTAGCATAATAAAAGCAAGAAAGAACTATTTATATTAGATACGACATGCTGTTAAAACATTATTGACGTATATGCCATAATACTTGATTTAGAATTCTTTCTGTAAATAGTTTCCTGTAGAAGCTGAAAACTCAACACTAAACTTAACAGCTCATTGTTTTGAAACAACAAGATTTAATTTGTAAGATTCACCTGGCTGCAATGCCTTATCTGAAGAAAGAAAAATCCTCAAGTTGTAGATAATTTTTATGAAATTACCAATACCGTCGACTGAAACTGCTTAACAGGATTTCCCATAAGATTAGGGCGATCCAACTTTGGAAGGTACAAAAAAAGATAACAAAAATTTGTTTTAAACGCTCGAAACGAAAACTAATGTGAGGGTTATGAAATAAATATCCCCCCTTCTAGCTTGCTGGCATGTCGGCTGATAATACCCTTGGCTGAGAGACTGTCCTCAAAATTTCAAATTTCCTCTTGAAGCCTTGCTTCTCGGCCAATAAATTCATTTTATGGACAATTTCTCAGCCCTGGACATTATCAGCCGACATACCAGACGCCTGAATATGGTTTCTTTACACATTATTTCGGCCAGCTCTCGAAATTTCGTAATTCAAACATGCGTTGCACCTGCTCCCTAGATGCGACTTTTAGTCATAGAAACCAAACAAATACCATAAAAGGACGAGTTTTTAATTTACAATTAAAGTAAATTGTATCAATAAGCAGCTCATTCATGTGTTGTCGTCCAACAGCCACCATCATGCTGCTCCTGCCTCTCTTAATATTCTTCCCTTCGTTGCTTAACTTGATGTTTGCCATGCAGAACAGCGCTCTCTATCGAAATCCAACAGGCAACCTTTCTCTTGGTAACTTTAAGTGCGACCCCTTCTATTACCTTTGGGAAGAAAAACTTACATCGTCCATGGTGAAAGGTCAGTTTTTCTGCGCTTTCCTTTGTGTTGGTGAACCGAGGTGCTATTCGTTTAACGTGGCAGAGTATCCTGACTCCAACGGTCTTTATCTTTGTGAGTTGTTGGTCACTGACAAGTACAGAGCTACTGGAAAGCTCTTTGCAAATGCCACATTCAGTCATTTCAGTCCTGGGGTAAGCTCTCCTTACATATTTGGTGTTTGAAACGCATTTTTGTCAATAGAATTTGTATTGTTTGTGGAACGTTCTCGGTCTCTTTTCAGTCTCCATGTGGAAGTGCTCCTTGTATGAACGGCGGTGTCTGTGTCCCTGAGTATGAGTGGAACTCCTATTATTGTGACTGTAAGCCCGGATTCTGCGGAACTCACTGCAAACGGGGAGGTAGAAAATGGTTTTTGTGTGGGTACTTTTTTTTTCAGATGTTGAAAAATACATTTGTAGAAAGTTTAGCTTCAATTTTTTTGTGATTGGTTATTTTCACTGAAGCGTTCACAATTATAGCCTCTTGAGAGCTCTTCATACGTCTTAAGAGCTTCATATCCAGATAAGCACACAGCTGTCGCGATAGAGCAGCTTTAACGCAAAAGTTTGCTTCCTTTCAATACGTACACTACGTCATCATTGTGAAGAATGGAAATATGAAGCACGCTAATGAACGAATTCTCTGACGAAATGTTATCCTCTCCATTAAAACCCCATGAGTTTAATTCGATGCTAAGAGCGCATGAAAAAAAAATACTTGTAATCAATTTCTTCTTTTTTGCTTATAAGGAGATAAAACCTGCAGTCAGATCAAACTATGCAATCTCCCAAGTGGATCTTACGTCATCGACCCTGATGGAGAGGGCGGAGTGAAACCTTTCAAAGTCTATTGTAACATGACTGACAAGGACGGTGTTGGAGTGACAGTTGTCAGTCATGACAGTGAAGGCAGGACGTTGGTGCGAGGGTTTCGTGCCAAAGGCTCTTATTCTCGCTCCATCAATTACACGGAGGCTGATATGGCTCAACTGGCAAACCTGACAGCTTCATCAGCTCACTGTGAGCAGTTTATAAAGTACGAGTGCTACAACTCACGGCTCCTCTCCAATGGTGACATGTACGGCTGGTGGGTGTCACGTGATGGAGAGAAGATGAAGTACTGGGGAGGAGTTGATTCTGTTGATTACAAATGCGCATGCGGCTTGAATAATACATGTGCAAACATTAACTTCGGATGCAACTGTGACGCGAATGACCTCACATGGCGAGAGGACAGCGGCCTCCTCAAAGACAAATTCAAGCTGCCAGTGAAACAACTGAGGTTTGGAGATGCCTATTATTATGGTGACAAGGGATACCACACACTCGGAAAGCTCAAGTGTTTTGGACTCATTTAAAACTCACATACAAAACAGTGCATTGTAACTATACACTTGCTTTTTGTAGACTCGGTTGACGTACCGCTTTAAAGCAACTAGCTGTCTGTACAATTGCTTTTTGCAGTTCGCTTTTTGCGAACGTAATCGACGAAACAATTTTGATATGAAGTGAAAACCACCCTAATTTCGATATCTCACAATTTGGTTCATCTAGCAGAGCTAAAAATGGAAAAGTTGATTGTATTTGCGACCTTTTAGGCCTTTGGCAGCATAAGATTTAAATGAAAATTTCCCCTTGGAAATGCAAAAAAGCCAAAAAGAGTTACGCAACATTTAACTGTATCGGCGTATTTTGCCAAAAGAAAGGAAAAGCTTGACCCTCAACCTAAGGTTTATATTATATTGTACGCAGCAATAGATCAACAAGCAAGATGATTCAGATTTTTTCTGTTAGCCTAAGACGCTCGTTGGTAGAAAGTCCCTTTGCTTAGAGTAAACAGCGCAAGTGTACGGAGAAAACAGTATTTAAAACCTTTAATGTGTTTGGTTGAATCTTCTATTCAACGAAAACTGAATGAAATACTCCTTCGAGACTCGCGCGTGGTGTCATTTGAGCAAGGGGTTTCCTAACATCTTCAAAGGAAGTCGAACATATTACTTGTGATGGAGTGAATGAAATCATCTCACAAATATCAGTCGGAAGGTGAAAAATGTTTGCTTCTGATATATAGCGCATATGTTTTAGCATATTAAGCATAATTTTGGGCGCCCAAGGCCCATTTTCGCTGTTTGTAGTTTTGAGACAGAGATTGTTAACAGTATGACAATATAATACACTGTAACTGTATACCAACGATATGTAGACTGGCCTGATCTATCATCTTAAAGTTTAACTTTGTCTTTAAAGGCGGCTACTTTCTTTATGCAAAAGAAATCAATGAATTGATTTTAACGACAAGTGAAAACCATCCTAGTTTGGACAGATGTCGTTTGCGCAGTAGAGTATTTTGGTGCCAAAAGCTCATTTTTCCATTTTTAGAGGTGAAAAGATGGAAAAAAAACGCGAAATCACTGCACCATAAAATATTTTACCTTTCCATCGCAATATTGCTTTTAGTTTGTCTAGCAGAGCAAAAGTGGATTAATTTGATTGAGTTTGAGGCCTTTGGTGATGTCAGATGATTAAAATGCGATTTACCAAGCAGAAAAATAAAAAGCGATTAAGAGATACTCAATCCTGAGTTTTAACTGTATCGTCATGGTTTATTTGGTCCACAAAGCAGTTTTAAGACGAAGTTATAAATGCTGTGAAAATGATTTGTAAATGTAAAAAATCACTCAAAATCCTCTGCCTATCGATGATCGCAAAGTCACTATGTAGATGGATTCTTCTCGCCTATCGAGGCCTGTTATTTCTTCACAGTCGCTCTATTGCAGCTGAAAAAGTCTAAATTGCCGGCAACGTCACCGCAGCACTTCATAGGAAGAAGTAGCGGAGAATAAGGTGAAATAACCTGATGATAAATATGAGCATGCGCAATAAGTATAACCTGCCTTGGTGATGACGTTTATGGCGCGGTAATCGGCGCCCTCAACTCCGCGTGCTCGTTGCCTGCGGGCATCCTCCTCACACTTCGGACGCAAAATTCACTTTAATGAAGGGGAAGGCATAAGCACGATGCCTTTAAGAAATAGAGCGTGATATGTATTGACTTAGGGAAAAAACAAACAAAGAGACTACGCTTTATCCCGATCATCGTGATTAAATCCCGAAACAGGCTTATCGGAATAAAACGTGGTCTCTTTGTTTGTTTTTCCCCTAACTCAATGAGTATATATATATATATATATATATATATATATATATATATATATATATATATATAACTAACTGCAGACAGTACTGTTTCGGCCTTCTGGGCCTCATCAGTGCAGTGCTGATGCAAGTGATCTCTCACAAGTGATCTCACACGTGTGGTATCATCTAAGCCATGCCAGAGTGCTCAAACTAGATAAACTAGTGAGCATGCATAATGCTAGCAGCAATGACTCATCCTAGTAGAGTGCTCAATTTGGACATGAAAGCAAAGCTTTGTATGCCAAAGAGCTATATCTATCTATATATGTATTGCTGTAAGTAATGCCTTGTCAAGAAGCCTCAAGTCCGTTTAAACTCCTTAATGAAGATTTAACTACCTGGTTGTATGACAAGTTTACATGAGTTTCCTTGATCAATCTTGTAATTCTCCTGTCAGCTGCAATACACTTACCTGTGAGATGGAAGAGTTTGGCTTCACTTAAATGATAACATTCCTCTAACGGATGCAATTGTTAAATTTTTACTTCTGCTCTTGCATGGATAACGAGCTGAAATTATGAGCAGAAGTAAATTAATGAATTAATTGATTTTTTTTTCTTCTTTGGCGGGTAGTTGCCGTCAGTATCTTTACGCATCGAGTTCCCATGATCTCACGAGCTGTATGACCTTAATGCGATTACATGGAAAATTGCAACAGTTCTTAAATCATGACACTTGTGGTAGATCGGTATAGCATCTGAAAAGCCCAGACCATGTGCACATCATTTAAGCTCCCCAGGACTGGGCTTTCTCGGCAGCAGCACAAAGGTTATGAACTGATTACCTGATAATTTAGAATCGATTCATTGGTTCTCGTTCTTAATTTATATCAAAGACATCTCTTTAAAACAGTCTAAATTACGTATATTCCAAATGTCTCTGACGTTTTGATGCATTCAACTTGTCATACATTCGCAGCGGAAAGGGAAGGCGGTTTCCCTGTTGATTTCTCATTTATTTTCTTATTTCCAAAGTTGCATTAGTCAGAAATCCAATTCTTTTAGACTATGAGCAGTCCCTTCCTTTCGGTAAAGTCCGTCGCGTGAGTGCGAAAAAGATCAGTGAAAAAAAATTGATGTTAGAGCACCGGGGAAGGTCTGGAAATGAGGCACTTGACTCTCGCTGCGCAGCTTACGGAGGTTCACGCCTCGAGAGAAAGCCAGTGATTAATTCATGAAAGCGTCACGCGTTGTGTGACTTAGTGATAAGTTGCGAGGGGAACCGTTAAGAATTTGACACGCTATAAGGAATAGTATGGTGAACGAAATATGGTCGATTTACAACGATAAATATTTCGAAATATGAAAATTTTACATATAAAATCAATAGCACTTACTCACATCTTGTGTCCGCTGTGGTTTCTGGCGGTTTCTGCCGTTTAAAGCTTCCTTTTCCATTATTGTTATTCATGTCAAAAGACGAAGTCCCCATACTATTCTTTATAACGCGTTAAAATTCTCCACCATTCCTATCGTTACTTATCGTGACGCTTTCATGATTAATCGTTTGCTTTTTCTCGAAACGCGAGCTTGGGCCACCTGTGGTTTCACCTGTGTTTTATGCATTATTCATTTGTGTTTATTTTGGCGATGTATGGGATCGATGGTGATTCTCATTGTTTCAAAAATAAATTCCCTTCTGTTCTAATTAAAGCCATCTAAAAAGATCTCATTGTGGCTGTAATTCTTTGAAAGAAAGAAGTATCCAGACACGACATGCTGTTGAAAAATTATTGATGTGTGTGCAGTAAAACGTGATTTAGAATTGTTTTTGTAAATAGTTTCACGAAGAGGATGAAAACTCAACATCAAACTTAACAGCTCATTATTTTGAAACAGCAAGGTTTAATTTGCAAAAATTCACCGGCTGAGATGCCTTATATCAAGAAAGAAAAATCCTCAGGTTTTAATTAATTTTTATGGAATTAACGAGACCTTCGACCAAAACTGTTAAACAGGATTTGCCATAACATTAGCATAATAAAAGCGATCACATTGCCACGCCCGCCCACTTTTTCGAACTTCTATCCTTCGGTCAACATGTTTGAAATGGTTCGACTGCTAAGGGGGGAAGATAGCTTTTGGGGGCTTTGAAGATATAATTGGTAGGCTTCTCGGAAAACTGTTTCCAGCCACCTTAATGACTTCACACAAGGGGGGATTTCAGAGATTTAGTATGCCAACTGCTCGAAAACAATACAAATAATGTTTTTCTATATTCCACAAATAAAATATGTGCATATTCGTGAATTTTGAACACATTGTGGAAGGTCACAAACTTGCCTACTTTTGATCACGTGATTTCTTATACATATCGAAAAGCTCATTCAACGTAACATCGTAAGCCTGAGTCGTCTCAGGGTAAATGCGAGCCATTTCTGAAAAATAGCCAGCTTTTCTCTTCTCTTCTTGTTCTCAGCATGATGTTACCCAAATATAGAGTAGTAGGTGAACTTTTTTAATGAATATTTTCTAGTGAATTTTGAAAAAATATTTACCGTTTTCGGTGAGTTATTGTCTGCCGCATTAGTTTACATGTATGTATCTCACGCAATGTACAGATCACAGAGCTGCAATGAGCTCAAAGGGAATTTGTACATTCTACATTACAAATGTCATTTCTTGTTTTCGTAAGAGGAGGTTATAATGTTCTTTTTTATCGACATATACAATATCAAACCCGTCCATTTATTTTCGCGCGGCTCTATTTCCTTTTCTTATTTGACGTGGTACAAAATCAACGGACAGTTATCAGGCCATAACCTTATGTTGATATTTGTCCGATTATTTCCGTCGAAAAGCAAGAAAGCCAACGAAAAAAGCCCAACAGTTTCACCTTCTCGACTTTGTTACATTACAAGGGCGAAAAACTCATTTTACAGCGTTCACAGGTGTTGGGAATTAAAATGCTACTCCGGAAAGTACAAAGAAGTTAACAAAACTTTGTTTTAAAACCACGATACGAAAAATAATGGGAAGAATATAAAATCAATATTCTCCTTTCTAGCTTGCTGGCATGTCGCCTGATGATGCCCTTGGCTGAGAGGTCCTCAAAATCTCAAATCTGCTCTCGAAGCTTTGCTTTTCGGCCGCCGATTCAATTTTTTCAGCCGTGAACATTATTAGCCGTCATACCAAACGCCTGAATGTGTTTTTTTTTTAATTATTTCCGACCAGCTCTCGAAATTTCGTCATTCAAACATGCGTTGCATCTGCCCCATAGATGGGCTTTTAATCATAAAAAGCAAACAATACCATAAAAGGATAAGTTTCTTTTTCACAATTAAAGTGCTTTATATCTTAAAGCACCTCATTCAGGTGTTGTCGTCCAACAGCCACCATCATGCTGCTCCTGCCACTCTTATTATTTTTCCCTTCGTTGCTTAACCTGATGTTTGCCAATAGTGCTCTCTATCGAAATCCAACAAGCGAAATTTCTCTCGGTAACTTTAAGTGCGACCCCTTCTATTATCTTTGGGAAGAAAAAATTACATCGTCCATGGTAAAAGGTCAGTTTTTCTGCGCTTTCCTTTGTGTTAATGAACCGAGGTGCTATTCGTTTAACGTAGCAGAGTATCCTGACTCCAATGGTCTTTATCTTTGTGAGTTGTTGGTCACTGACAAGTACAGAGCTACTGGAAAGCTCTTTGCAAATGCCACATTCCATCATTTCAGTCCTGGGGTAAGCTCTCCTTACATATTTGGTGATTGAAAGGTATTTTTATCAATAGAAATTGTATTGTTTGTGGAACGTTCTCGGTCTATTTTCAGTCTCCATGTGAAAGCGCTCCCTGTAAGAACGGTGGTGTCTGTGATCCTAATTATGAGTGGAACTCCTATCAATGTCACTGTAAGCCTGGATTCTGCGGAACTCACTGCAAACGAGGAGGTATAAAACAGTTCGTGTGCTTTTTTTGTTTTATTTTTTTTTCAGATGTTGAAAATTACATTTGCAGAGGGTTTTGATTAAATTTTTTTTTGTGATTGGTCATTTTCACTGAATCGTTTACAACTTTAGCTTCTTTAGAGCTCTACATACCTCTTAAGTGCTTCACATCCAGATAAACACACAGCTGCTGCGATAGAGCATTATTCACGTAAAAGTTTGCTACGTTTCATTGCGTACTGTACGTCATTATTATGTACAATGGGAATACGAAGCACGCCAATGATTGTACACGGATTCTCTGACAAAATGTAATCCTTCCCATAAAAACCCCCATGAGTTTAATCAGATGCCAAGAACGCATTAAATAAGATATACTCAATTATAATCAATTTCTACTTTTTTCCTTCCAAGGAGATAAAACCTGCAGTCAGATCAAACTATGTAATCTCCCAAGTGGATCTTACGTCATCGACCCTGATGGAGAGGGCGGAGTGAAACCTTTCAAAGCGTATTGTAACATGACTGACAAGGACGGTGTTGGAGTGACAGTTGTCAGTCATGACAGTGAAGGCAGGACGTTGGTGCGATGGTTTAGTGCCAAAGGCTCTTATTCTCGCTCCATCAATTACACGGAGGCTGATATGGCTCAACTGGCAAACCTGACAGCTTCATCAGCTCACTGTGAGCAGTTTATAAAGTACGAGTGCTTCAACTCACGGCTCCTCTCCAATGGTAACATGTACGGCTGGTGGGTGTCACGTGATGGAGAGAAGATGAAGTACTGGGGAGGAGTTGATTCTGTTGATTACAAATGCGCATGCGGCTTGAATAACACATGTGCAGACATTAACTTCGGATGCAACTGTGACGCGGATGACAACACATGGCGAGAGGACAGCGGCCTCCTCAAAGATAAATCCAAGCTGCCAGTGAAACAACTGAGGTTTGGAGATGCCTATTATTATGGTGACAAGGGATACCACACACTTGGAAAGCTCAAGTGTTTTGGACGCATTTAAAACTCACATAGAAAAAAGTGCATTGTAACTATACACTTGCTTTTTGTAGACTCGGTTGACGTACTGCTTTAAAGCAACTAGCTGTCTGTACAATTGCTTTTTGCAGTTCGCTTTTTGCGATCGAAATCGACGAAACAATTTTGATATGAAGTGAAACCACCCTAATTTCGACACATCGTATGCGTAGTAGATTATTATACATCCCTATAGGTGCCAAAGGCCTTTCTTCTACTCATAGAAGGGAAGAAGAATGGAGAAGGAAGAAGTGCGAGGCACCGAGCGGGATCACTTCACCTGAGAAGATTGTTTCGCTTTCCACCGATATCTCACAATTTGCGACCTTTTAGGCCTTTAACACCATAAGATTTCAATGCAAATTCTCGCCTGGGAATGCAAAAAAGCCAACAAGAGCTACGCAACATTTAACTGTATCGGTGTGTTTTATCGAAAAAAAGGAAAAGCTTGACCTTCAACCTCAAGTTTATATTATATTGTTCGCGGCAGTAGATCAACAAACAAGATGATTCAGATTTTTTCTGTTAGCCTAAGACGCTCGTTGGTAGAAAGTCCCTTTGCTTAGAGTAAACAGCGCAAGTGTACGGAGAAAACATTATTTAAAACCTTTAATGTGTATAACATAAATAAACATGTAGTCCAAATAACGTGAAATGAAAAGAAAACCTGATCATCAGTTACAGATTTGTTTAATATTGTTCTACAGTATATGAAGATTGGAGAACAACGTACGTTTGCCTTGTTGGTCTCCCAACATTCTTACAATTGTATTTTTCAAGAAACTCGGTAGCTGAGTTTTTTCCCGTAAGCCTAAGACACTCGTTGATTTAAATTCTCTAGTTTAAAGTAAGTAACTCGGGTACACTGCCCCAACAAATAATTCGAACTCAGCCCCATTCTAACTGAGCCGTTGGTGAGGCATTATCACTATCAAAAAAATGAAATGAAATAATAAAGACCGCAACAAGTAAGCTATTAATAACATAACTGCCCGCATGCATAACAAGCTAACATAAGCCCAATGTTTCCTGAATAACACCTTAGTATCCTTAAGAGAAATGTTATGGTTGTACCACATTTGCTTACCTGATTGCCGGTTTACCATGTAAAGAGAGGCTCTCTCGAGAGCTTCCTCTTCAGAGTCTATCGGTCAAGTTGTCATACTCTAAACCTAAACTGTTAAGACATCTTTCATCGATGACTGGCTTGATTTATATGATTAAGAATGCAAGTTAAGCTGGACGTTCAAATAAGAGTTTGAAAACCTCTTTCATAAGGTCAATGAAGACAAAGGCCAGACACTTCATCAAGGTGCGATTGAATAAACAGCCTGGATACTGCTACCCTCCTTGAGGGCAGTTGGCTTCAATTCTTGACCAATGCCTCCAACTTAAATTCTTGAAACCAGAAATACGGTGAAAACAATTACAAGACGAGTGAAAACAGGAGATCATCAGCGGCTGATGAGTATCTCTTAAGGGTGGAGTAAGGAAGGGAGCCTCTGCTTTAGTAGCTATCAGATCGATGTCACTATGCGCATGCACCTTTCGGTAGGAAGGAGTAAACAAAATATAGTGTTTAAGTGGCACTGATTAAAAACATAACGCAACCCAATTACCCAGCCAAGGATCGAGGTCCGACACGTTACTTACCATTTGGCTGCATTTACTTTTGGCGCATCACAGCACTCTGATTTTAACCTCCTTAGCCTCTTTCCGCTTTAGAGGCCCGCCTAGAATCTATAGAATTTATCACTACGCTCACTCACCACGTTTTTATGGCTTACCTAAAATTCATAAACCGGGAATTCCTTTGAGACCCATTGCCTCTTTTGTTAATTCTCCGACTTATGCAATTTCTGGTTATCTTGCGAGAATTTTGTCGCCTGTTGTTGGGAATACTGATTACACTGTCAAAAATTCCTGCGAATTTGCGGATTTCAGAAGAGATAAAACTCCTAACGCTTGTGACGAATTAGTATCTTTCGACGTTGTTTCGCTCTTCACTAAAATCCCAGTTGATCTTGCCGTTAAGATTGCGGAGGAGAGACTCAGAGAAGATGCTTCCCTGGGACAAATAACTTCTTTGCCTGTGGAGGATATTATCCATCTGCTGTCTTTTTGGGGAAAATTTCCGCACAGCCCCGTACTTCATTATGCTTGCACACCTTATTAATTGTGCATTCTACATCTGTGCATTCTTAAAGGTGAGCATTGATTTAATTTTCATCGTTTTACGAATGTTTGTTTTCAAAAACAACAATTTTGAGGCTAATTGGGGCGGAATTTAAGCTGTTTTGATTTATAGATTTCATAAAGCATAGTAATTTTTTATTTGACAGTTATATAAGTTAAATCAGCGCTCGATTAAGCGCAATTTTTCATTAAAAAACGACGATTTTTTGAAGGTTTGAATAAAGACTTTAAAAAAAATTCAACTTCTTGAAAACAAAGCAAATAGTCCCAAAGGTAATCTATTGTTTGCGCTATTGTTTTCTTCTAACAAAGGACTGTATGCATAATGAAGTATGGGGCTGTGCGGAAACTTTGCCTCTTTTTGCCTAAAAACCACGCAATTTACTTATAACGGCACCTACTATCAACAAGTTTTTGGTACAGCGATGGGTTCGCCCGTCTCTGCTGTTATTGCTAACATGGTAATGAAAGACGTGGAACAAAGAGCCTTAGCCACTTCGCCGGTTAAACCCTTTTTCTGGAAATGATATGTCGATGATGTTATTTCTGCGGTATCCTGAAATGAAGCGGAGCGCCTCTTGTCGCATTTGAATTCAGTAGAGTCGTCGATCCAATTCACCCTTGAGCGTGAAAAGGATAGACATTTGCCCTTTCTTGATTTAAATGTGTCCAGAGGGGTTCAGGGTAATTTAGAGGCAAGTGTCTACCGTAAACCTACCCACACCGACAAATACCTAGCCTTCGATTCTCACCATACTATTTGCCATAAAAAGTCTGTACCCAAAACCTTACTTAGGAGGGCTGACTGTCTACCATCTTCACTCGATTCGAAGGCTGAGGAAAGGAAATATGTTTCCAATGTCCTAAAGGCAAATGGCTATACAAAAACTTTTCTCCGTAACTGCCAAAAACCAGTCACAAATAGTAATGCTCTTGATAAAAGGGAACCAGCGACTGGTTTTGCTGTTATTCCTTACATACAGGGTGTTACGGAACCCATCAAGAGAATTTTGAATAGTCACAGCGTTAAAGTTGCTCAAAAACCTTTTCAGACTTTGGGGCATATTTTCGCCAAACCTAGGGATCCTGTCATGAAAGAACAACGAACCGACGCCATTTATTCTATTCCTTGCAATGACTGTGACAACGAATACATCGGACAGGCCAAACGTCAGTTTGGCACACGGTTAAAAGAGCATCAAAAAGCGGTTTTCCTTCGCAAAAAGGAAAATTCAGCTTTATCGGAGCACACATGCCTAACTAACCATACAATTGGGTGGGATAATTCTAAAATTATCACCACTAATCGGCATTACCACTAGCGCCTTTGTTTGGAGGCCTGGCACATTAACTCCGCCCATGCTCCTTTAAATCGTGACGATGGCGGTCTGCTTCCTGACGCCTATTTACACCTCGTCAGAAAAAAGGCCACTAATTAGTTATCATATAAAAGGACCTCTTGTTGCAGAGTTTAGATCACCCCTGATGAAGGCACCAGACAGGAGTGTCGAAACGTTGGGTTTATGAATTGTAACTTCTTCGGTTACATTCATTAAATCTGCAAATCAAAGTAGCATCAAACTATGTCTGATTGTCCACCTGGTTGCCGTGTGAACTTTAATATACTTCACAAATTTTTTCTCAAATGAGCCATAACTAAAATTTGACTACGAACACCATTGCATATAATCATAGCGGAGCACGCAGAACGTAACCCCATAATTATACAAAATAGTAGTAACCCATCAAGCCGAAAAAATTTGGATATACGACCGTGCGACCGTACGACCGTACAAGGTGCTACTTTCAACATGCTTGGTCAACTGTACCGCGGGCACGCCAACGCCGCGGCTTTGTTCAGTAGTTCAGTGGTCAGTCCGAGTCGGACGACCTGGGTTCTAGTCCTGGTCGGGGCAAGGCGTTCTGCCCTTGAGACGCGCGGGAAAAAAAAATGCGAGCTCCGCCTTTAGGCTTGGCTAAATCTATATATTATATTACAGAAAAGTTACCTGTTAAGTTTCCCTTCGACTCACCGTCGATGGCAATGAAACATGCGTTCGATGTTTCTTCGATGTTTCCATTATTAACGTAAAAACTGATAAAAGAAAGTTGAAAACTTCCCTTTTTCCCTTGTTCAATATTTTCCAAAATTGATAGGGTGAGAAGTTTAAAAAAACTGTGAACATAACAGTTATACTAGGTGGTCTGAAGATAAAAACACCATAGGTCGTTTGATTATTTTACGCTGGGAGCAAGAGAGATGCGTGAGAATACCTAGAACAACTCGAGCTTCTTGATTTTTTGAGCCAATCTTTTTTTTATGTTCAACATTCTTAACAGTTTAGTTTGAAATTTGAATGATGAGGAGCGATTTCCTCTAATAAACCATAACAAAATGAAGCAAGCTCGCGCTATTGAATGAAAAGGTTACAATACTTGTTTACGTGAACAATGCTGGTACAGACAAATTATTATCAGCAGTCAAATATAATGATCATAGCGATAGTTCATTTTGATGTAGACGTCTCAGGGTTCTAGCTTCTCCAAATAACCAACGCAAAGGATATTGCATAAAAACAGTACCTAAGGGGGTCTTACTTGAGAGACTCAGGAGTTACAGACACTAGATTTAGACAACTGAGAAGTTCCTCCACGAGTTTGTTCAGTTTACCTACATTTTTCGCAATCTTCGATGGTGTTTTCCATTTTTTTTAAAAAAGTACTGCTTTGTGTTTTACTCGAAGCCATCTACGGGGATCTCACTGCGGCTGTAACTGGCTCAGTTCATTGTTTGAAAGAAAGAACTATCCAGACACGACATGCTGTTGAAAAATTATTCATGTATGTGCAGTAAAACTTGATTTAGAATTCTTTCTGTAAATAGTTTCCAGTAGAATCTGAAAACTCAACAAACTCAACTGAACTTAACAGCTCATTATTTTGAAACAGCAAGATTTAAATTGCAAGATTCACCTGGCTGCGACGGCTTATCTGAAGAAAGAAAAATCCTCAAGTTGTTGATAATTGTTATGAAATTACCGAGACCGTCGACTAAGATTGTTTAACAGGATTTCCCATAACATTAGCATAATAAAAGCAAGAAAGAACTATTTAGATACGACATGCTGTTGAAACATTATTGAAGTATATGCAATAATACTTGATTTAGAATTCTTTCTGTAAATAGTTTCCTGTAGAAGCTGAAAACTCAACACTAAACTTAACAGCTCATTGTTTTGAAACAGCAAGATTTAATTTGCAAGATTCACCTGGCTGCAATGCCTTATCTGAAGAAAGAAAAATGCTCAAGTTGTAGATAATTTTTATGAAATTACCAACACCGTCGACTGAAACTGCTTAACAGGATTTCCCATAAGATTAGGGCGATCCAACTTTGGAAGGTGCAAAAAAAGATAACAAAAATTTGTTTTAAACGCTCCAAACGAAAATTAATGAGAGGGTTATAAAATAAATATCCCCCCCTTCTAGCTTGCTGGCATGTCGGCTGATAATACCCTTGGCTGAGAGACTGTCCTCAAAATTTCAAATTTCCTCTTGAAGCTACTTGGCCAATAAATTCATTTTATGGACAATTTCTCAGCCGTGGACATTATCAGCCGACATACCAGACGCCTGAATATGGTTTCTTTACACATTATTTCGGCCAGCTCTCGAAATTTCGTAATTCAAACATGCGTTGCACCTGCTCCATAGATGCGACTTTTAGTCATAGAAACCAAACAAATACCATAAAAGGATGAGTTTTTAATTCACAACTAAAGTAAATTGTATCAATAAGCAGCTCATTCATGTGTTGTCGTCCAACAGCCACCATCATGCTGCTCCTGCCACTCTTAATATTTTTCCCTTCGTTGCTTAACTTGATGTTTGCCATGCAGAACAGCGCTCTTTATCGAAATCCAACAGGCAACCTTTCTTTTGGTAACTTAAAGTGCGACCCCTTCTATTATCTTTGGGAAGAAAAACTTACATCGTCCATGGTAAAAGGTCAGTTTTCCTGCGCTTTCCTTTGTGTTAATGAACCGAGGTGCTATTCGTTTAACGTGGCAGAGTATCCTGACTCCAACGGTCTTTATCTTTGTGAGTTGTTGGTCACTGACAAGTACAGAGCTACTGGAAAGCTCTTTGCAAATGCCACATTCAGTCATTTCAGTCCTGGGGTAAGCTCTCCTTACATATTTGGTGATTGAAACACATTTTTGTCAATAGAAATTGTATTGTTTGTGGAACGTTCTCGGTCTCTTTTCAGTCTCCATGTGAAAGTGCTCCTTGTATGAACGGCGGTGTCTGTGTCCCTGAGTATGAGTGGAACTCCTATTATTGTGACTGTAAGCCCGGATTCTGCGGAACTCACTGCAAACGGGGAGGTATAAAATGGTTTTTGTGTGGGTACTTTTTTTTTTCAGATGTTGAAAAATACATTTGTAGAAAGTTTAGCTTCAATTTTTTTGTGATTGGTTATTTTCACTGAAGCGTTCACAATTATAGCCTCTTGAGAGCTCTTCATACGTTTTAAGTGCTTCATATCCAGATAAACACAGCTGTCGCGATAGAGCAGCTTTAACGCAAAAGTTTGCTTCCTTTCAATACGTACACTACGTCATCATTGTGTACAATGGAAATAAGAAGCACGCTAATGAACGAATTCTCTGACGAAATGTTATCCTCTCCATTAAAACCCCATGAGTTTAATTCGATGCTAAGAGCGCATGAAAAAAAATACTTGTAATCAATTTCTTCTTTTTTGCTTCTAAGGATATAAAACCTGCAGCCAGATCAAACTATGTAATCTCCCAAGTGGATCTTACGTCATCGACCCTGATGGAGAGGGCGGAGTGAAACCTTTCAAAGTCTATTGTAACATGACTGACAAGGGCGGTGTTGGAGTGACAGTTGTCAGTCATGACAGTGAAGGCAGGAAGTTGGTGCGAGGCTTTGTTGCTAAAGGCTCTTATTCTCGCTCCATCAAGTACACGGAGGCTAATATGGCTCAACTGGCGAACCTGACAGCTTCATCAGCTCACTGTGAGCAGTTTATAAAGTACGAGTGCTACAACTCAGTGCTCCTCTACAATGGTAACATGTACGGCTGGTGGGTGTCACGTGATGGAGAGAAGATGAAGTACTGGGGAGGAGTTGATTCTGTTGATTACAAATGCGCATGCGGCTTGAATAATACATGTGCAAACATTAACTTCGGATGCAACTGCGACAAGAATGACAACACATGGCGAGAGGACAGCGGCCTCCTCAAAGACAAATTCAAGCTGCCAGTGAAACAACTGAGGTTTGGAGATACCTATTATTATGGTGACAAGGGATACCACACACTTGGAAAGCTCAAGTGTTCTGGACTCATTTAGAACTCACACACAAAAAGGTGCACTGTAACTGTATACTTGCTATTTGTAGACTCGATTGACATACCGCCTTAAAGCAACTGGCTGTCTGTACAATTGCTTTTTGCAGTTCGCTTTTTGCGAACGTAATCGACGAAACAATTTTGATATGAAGTGAAAACCACCCTAATTTCGACACATATCGTATGCGTAGTAGATTATTATACATCCCTATAAGTGCCAAAGGCCTTTCTTCTACTCATAGAAAGGAAGAAGAATGGAGAAGGAAGAAGCACGAGGCACCGAGCGGGATCACTTCACCTGAGAAGATTGTTTCGCTTTCCACCAATATCTCACAATTTGGTTCATCTAGCAGAGTTAAAAATGGAAAACTTTGATTGTATTTGCGACCTTTTAGGCTTTTGGCAGCATAAGATTTAAATGAAAATCTCCCCTTGGAAATGCAAAAAAGCCATCATTTAGTTGAGTTACGCAACATTTAACTGTATCGGCGTGTTTTGCCAAAAGAAAGGAAAAGCTTGACCTTCAACCTAAGGTTTATATTATATTGTACGCAGCAATAGATCAACAAGCACAATGATTCAGATTTTTTCTGCGAGCCTAAGACGCTCGTTGGTAGAAAGTCCCTTTGCTTAGAGTAAACAGCCCAAGTGTACGGAGAAAACAATATTTAAAACCTTTAATGTGTTTGGTTGAATATTCTATTCAACGGAAACTGAATGAAATACTCCTTCGAGACTCGCGCGTGGTGCCATTTGAGCAAGGGGTTTCCTAACATCTTCAAAGGAAGTTGAACATATTACTTGTGATGGAGTGAATGAAATCATCTCACAAATATCAGTAGGAAGGTGAAAAATGTTTGGTTCTGATATATAGCGCATATCTTTTAGCATATTAAGCATAATTTTAGGCGCCCAAGGCCCATTTTCGCTGTTTGTAGTTTTGAGACAGAGATTGTTAACAGTACGAAAAGCATTTGTGAAAACAATAAACATGTAGTCCAAATGCCTTGAAATTGAAAGGAAAACCCGATCATCACTTACAGATTTGTACAATATTGTTCTACAGTATATGACGATTAAACAACTACGTACGTTTGCCTTGTTGGTCTCCCGACATTCTGACAGTTGTACTTTTCAACAAACTCGGTCCTTTAGGTTTTTTCCCGTACGTCTTAGACACTCGTTGATATAAATTATCTTAGATTAAAGAAAGCAACTCAAGTTCACTGCGTCAACAAAAAAGGCCCCATTCTAACTGAGCCGTTGGTGAGGCACTATCACTATCAAAAAATTAAATGAAATAATACAGACCACAACAAATTAGTTACTGATAATATAACTGTCTGCATGCATAACAGGCTAACATAAGCTCCAATGATTCCTGAATAACGTATCAGAATCCTAAAGAGGAATGTTATGGTTGTACCACATTTGCTTACCTGATTGCCGGTTTACCATGTAAAGAGAGGCTCTCTAGAGAGCTTCCTCTTCAGAGTCTATCGGTCAAGTTGTTATACTCTAAACCAAAACTGTTAAGACATCTTTCATCGATGACTGGCTTGATTTATATGATTAAGAATGCAAGTCAAGCTAGACGTTCAAATGTAAGTTTGAAAACTCCTTTCATAAAATAAATGAAGACAAAAGGCACACACTTCATCAAGGTGCGATTGAATAAACGGCCTGGATACTGCTACCCTCTTTGAGGGCAGTTGGCTTCAATTCTTGACCAATGCCCTCCAACTTCAATTCTAGAAACCAGAAATACGGTAAACACAATTACAAGACGAGTGAAAAAAGGAGATCATCAGCGGCTGGCGAGTATCTCTTAAGGGTGGAGTGAGGAAGGGAGCCACTGAATTAGTAGCTATCTGATCAATGTCACTATGCGCATGCGTGTTAGTGGCACTGATCAAAAACATAAATTACATTTCCACGAAAGCAACACAATTACCCAGCCAAGGCTCGAGGTCCAACTCGCTACTTACCATTCGGCCGCATTTACTTTTGGCGCATTAAAGCCTAAAAATGCCAGCCGATGGTTTTCTTCTTATCTTTTGGTCGCCGAATCTGCATCGTCTTCCTAGGCGTTCTAGGTGGAGAAGCGGAAAACTGGGGATGAGAATCCCGAGCCTTCCCTCCTCCCCCAATTAAGTATGCCTTTTACATAGATGACACGTTTTTTGTCAAAAATGTTTTTGATTGTCACGCAATAAACCCTCTGCCTGTATTCTCATGTTCTATCAAACGATAAGCCTCCATACTTAACCTTCAGAAATTTTTTCTCAAATGAGCCATAACTAAAATTCGACTACGAACACCACCACTTTCAATAATGCTTGTATATAATCATATACTACTAAAAAGTCACCTGTTAAGCTGCTCTTCGACTCACCGTCGATGGCAATGAAACATGCGTTCGATGTTTCTTCGATGTTTTCATTATTCACGTAAAAACTGATAAAAGAAAGTTGAAAAATTCCCTTTTTCCCTTATCTAATATTTTCCAAAATTGATTGGGGCAAGAAGTTTAAAAAAACTGTGAAGATAACATGTTATTTTCAGGTAGTCTGAAGATAAAAACACCATAGGTCGTTTGATTATTTTACGCTGGGAGCAAGAAAGATGGGTGAAAATGCCTCGAGCAACTCGAGCTTCTTGAGTTTTTTTGAGCCAATTTACTTTTATATTTAACATTATCAACAAGGTAGTTTGAAATTTGGATGATGAGGAGCGATTTCCTCCACTTCATTGTGCGCAAAAACATTACTAGCACGATAACAAAATGAAGCAGGCTCGCGCTATTAAATGTATTAATAGGTTACAATACTTGTTTACGTGAACAATGCTGGTACAGACAAGATATTATCAGCAGTCAAATATTAATACAATGATCATGGTGATTATTCATTTTGAGGTAGACGTCTCAAGGTTCTAGCTCTTCAAATAACCAACGCAAAGAGTATTGCATTAAAACAGTATTTTAGGGGGTGTAACTTGAAATACTCAGGAGCTACAGCATTAGCATAATAAAAGCGATCACATTTCCACGCTCACTTTTTTCATACTTCTATCCAGTTTGGTTGTCACGTTTGAATTGGTTTGATAGCGAAGAAGGAAAGATGGATTTTTGGCGCTTTGAATATATATTCGGTAGGCGTCTCGGAAAACTGTTTCCTGCCACCTTAATGGCTTTACGCTAAGCGGGATATCAAAGGTTTAGCATGCCAGCTGCTCGAAAAATATACAAATGATGTCCTCCTATGTTCCACACAAAAAAAGTAGGTGCATATCTGCGAATTGGAACACATTAAGTGTGCCGTCAATTCAGGCCTCAAAAACCCTGTGGAAGGTTACAAACTTGCCTCCTCTTGATGGCGCGATTTCCTATGCATATCAAAAAGCTTATTTATCTGAACTTAACATCGTAAGCCTGGATCGCCTCAGGGTAAACCCGAGTCATTTATTGAAAATAACAACCTTTTCTCTTCTTTTCTTTTTCTCAGCATGATGTTACTCAAGTATAGAGTAGTAAGTAAACTGTTTTAATAAAAATTTTGTAGTGAATTTTAAAAAAAAACCTTGACCGGTTTGGTAAATTATTGTCAGCCACATTAGTTAAAAGAATGTATCTCACGCCTTGTACAGGTTACAGAGCTGCAATGGGCTCGACGGGAATTTGTACATTCTACATTACGAATGTCATTTCTGTTTTCGTAAGAGAAGGTTATAATATTCTTTGTTACCGATTGGCTACTATATTTGACTTGGTACAAAATCAACGGACAATAATTAGGCAATAACCCTATGTAACAATAACCCTATGTAAGAAAGCCGGCAAGAAAGCCGACGAAAATAGCCCGAGAGTTTCATTTTTTCGAATCTATTATTTCACAAAGGAAGAAAAACGACCTTATTTTGTAGAGTCCACAGGTATTGATAATAAAAGGCTGATCTTAGATGCTACTTTGGAAAGTACAATAAAATGTTTTGAACGCACGATACGAAAATTAATGTGAGGGTTATAAAATAAATATACCCCCTTCTAGCTTTCTGGCTTGTCGGCTGATAATACCCTTAGCTGAGAGACTGTCCTCAAAATTTTAAATTTCCTCTCGAAGCCTTGCTTCTCGGCCAACGATTCATTTTATGGACAATTTTTCAGCCATGGACATTATCAGCCAACATACCAGACGCCTAAATATAGTTTCTTTAAGCAAATGAAGATCATCGCAGTATATACTCAACTATAGTTTCTTTGCACATTATTTTTGCCAGCTCTCGAAATTTCGTAATTCAAACATGCGTTGCACCTGCTCCCTAGATGCGGCTTTTAATCATAAAAAGCAAACAAATACTATAAAAGGATAAGTTTCTTATTCACAATTAAAGTGCTTTATATCTTAAAGCACCTCATTCAAAATGGTTTCTTTACACATTATTTCGGCCAGCTCTCGAAATTTCGTAATTCAAACATGCGTTGCACCTGCTCCATAGATGCAACTTTTAGTCATAGAAACCTAACAAATACCATAAAAGGATGAGTTTTTAATTTACAATTAAAGTAAATTGTATCAATAAGCAGCTCATTCATGTGTTGTCGTCCAACAGCCACCATCATGCTGCTCCTGCCACTCTTAATATTTTTCCCTTCGTTGCTTAACTTGATGTTTGCCATGCAGAACAGCGCTCTTTATCGAAATCCAACAGGCGAAATTTCTCTTGGTAACTTTAAGTGCGACCCCTTCTATTATCTTTGGGAAGAAAAACTTACATCGTCCATGGTAAAAGGTCAGTTTTCCTGCCCTTTCCTTTGTGTTGGTGAACCGAGGTGCTATTCGTTTAACGTGGCAGAGTATCCTGACTCCAACGGTCTTTATCTTTGTGAGTTGTTGGTCACTGACAAGTACAGAGCTACTGGAAAGCTCTTTGCAAATGCCACATTCAGTCATTTCAGTCCTTGTGTAAGCTCTCCTTACATATTTGGTGATTGAAACGTATTTTTGTCAATAGAAATTGTATTGTTTGTGGAACGTTCTCGGTCTCTTTCCAGTCTCCATGTGAAAGTGCTCCTTGTATGAACGGTGGTGTCTGTGTCCCTGAGTATGAGTGGAACTCCTATCACTGTGACTGTAAGCCTGGATTCTGCGGAACTCACTGCAAACGAGGAGGTATAAAATGGTTTTTTTGTGTGTGCGTCTATTTTTTCCAGATGTTGAAAAATACATCTGTAGAAAGTTTAGCTTCAATTTTTTTGTGATTGGTTATTTTCACTGAAGCGTTCACAATTATAGCCTCTTGAGAGCTCTTCATACGTCTTAAGAGCTTCATATCCAGATAAGCACACAGCTGTCGCGATAGAGCAGCTTTAACGCAAAAGTTTGCTTCCTTTCAATACGTACACTACGTCATCATTGTGTACAATGGAAATATGAAGCACGCTAATGAACGAATTCTCTGACGAAATGTTATCCTCTCCATTAAAACCCCATGAGTTTAATTCGATGCTAAGAGCGCATGAAAAAAAAATTCTTGTAATCAATTTCTTCTTTTTTGCTTCCAAGGAGATAAAACCTGCAGTCAGATCAAACTATGTAATCTCCCAAGTGGATCTTATGTCATCGACCCTGATGGAGAGGGCGGAGTGAAACCTTTTAAAGTCTATTGTGACATGACTAACAAGGGCGGGATAGGAGTGACAGTTGTCAGTCACGACAGTGAAAGCAAAATGCGGGTGGATGGAATTGGTAGCCAACGCCACTATTCTCGCTCCATCAACTACACGGAGGCTGATATGGCTCAACTTGCGAACCTAACAGCTTCATCAGCTCACTGTGAGCAGTTTATAAAGTACGAGTGCTACCACTCAGTGCTCCTGCGCAATGGTGATATGTTCGGCTGGTGGGTGTCACGTGATGGAGAGAAGATGAAGTACTTGGGAGGAGTTGATTCTGTTGATTATAAATGCGCATGCGGCTTGAATAATACATGTGCAGACGTTAACTACGGATGCAACTGCGACAAGAATGACCGCGAATGGTGAGAAGACAGCGGCTTCCTTACAGACAAGACAAAGCTTCCCGTGAAGCAACTGAGGTTTGGAGATACGTCTGGAGACAATGTAGGACGCCACACCCTTGGAAAGCTCAAGTGTTTTGGACTCATTTAAAAAATAAATCGAAAAGTGTACGGTAACTATGTACCCGCCATTTGTTGACTCGCCTCATCTATCGCTGTAAACTCTAATGCTTTACATTTGTAAAAGCGGTTTGCAGATTTTCGCAAAGGAAATCGATGGATACATTTGAGTAGGAAAGTGAAAAGAAAACCTTGTTTTAACATATATTGCGTTCTTAATAAAATTAAGCATAACTTTAGGCGTTGAAGGCCCATTTTTACTGCTTGTAGTTTTGAAACGGAGGTTGTCAATGGTGTGGAAGGGATCTGTTAATACAACAACAACAACAGCATTTATTTAAACACGATAAAAAATTCAGCAATAGCTGATGTGGTCGTGTACGGACAATAAAACTAAATTCCTAACTAAATCCAATAAAACTAAATTCCTAACTAATTATAAGAAGACTAATGTAAGATTTCTACATATTTTCAACAATAAAAATTCTACATAGTACATCATTATAACATACGTGGCTTAAAAATACACTTGAGTGACTTTTTAAAAGCGTCAACGTCTTGAATTGATCTCATTTGATTTTCCAGAGCGTTCCACCGAGTAATTGACTTGTATGAGCATGATTTCTTGACCATATCGGTCTTAGGTCTAGGTAACTTAAATGTCATTTTCCTCCTGAAGTCGTAGCTACTTACATACTTTTCAAAGTGACGGCTCATAGGACGTGGCAAAAGATTATAATAAGCCTGATGCGCTAAGATTAGTAATCGTTTCTCATACATAATCTCTAAGGTATTCCATTTTACTGTGGCAAGAACCTCCTTGCTTGGAGTACACCAATCCAAGTTAAATATTATTTTCGCCGCTCTAACATGTATAGATTCTAAGCTTGAGAAAAATACTCGACCACAAGAGCCCCAAACTAACATACCATATGTCACAGACGGCAGAATAACCTTAAAATAGAAATCAATTCTTGCCTGTATAGGAAGGAAATACAAGGATTTAAGTAAATTCAACTTCTGCGTATATGACTTAGCTAATTCCGGGGTAATCGATTTGCCGTTTGTCGCATTTTTTACCAGTCTCCAGTAGGATTTACAATCCTTCATTTCATTGAACAGTTCCAAATAGTATCTGCTCTTAGAAAGCCTCACTTCCCGTGTCACTCTATTCCGCAACTCCGAATACTCCGCCCACAGGTCTGGATCACCCAGACGTTGTGCCATTTTAAGTATTTTGAAACGTTTATTCATCAAGTGCCGTATTTGCGGTGTTATCCAAGGTACCGAGACGCTCCTAATTTTAACTTCCCTGTAAGGCGCATGCACCTGACAGATATCTTTGAATATGCGTAACCACGCCCAATAGCAATCGTCTGGATCGTTAAACACTGAACATACTGACCACGGGGCACTCTCGATATCCTTCACAAAAGTAGCTTGATCAAATCTTTTGAAGGTGCGGGCCTTGACTATCTTTGGAGGCGGCCTTTTTATTTTGGACCATATTGTAGCAAGAACCAGCTTATGATCTGAGATTCCCAACTCAGTTGTTTTAATAGTTCCTTTGATAATCTCCGGCTTGCTGGTAATAACCAAGTCAATCAGTGTTTTTGTCTCACTTGTAACTCTTGTTGGCTGGCTCCTATCGTTCATTACGCTATAGCTGAATTGCTGGAGTATATCTTGTAATCTTCTACCGGCGTATGATGTAACACCCTTGTAGCTACGAAAATAGTCCGAGTTAAAATCACCGACAAGCACCACATTCCTGTGCCTAAGCCACATTTTCTCCAGACAATCACAAAATCGTTCGTAGAACTGGAAGTCAGAAGGAGGTCGATAACAATTTCCTAATATCAACGCAGACGAATTATGCATAATTTTGATCCAGATTAATTCAACATCAGGGGGCTCTAGGGATTTGAGCCTTGAATAACAAATATGGCTCGCAATGTAAATCAAGCAGCCACCTCCATCCTGTCCCGTATTTCTGTCCCTTCTAACAATCTTATAGTTATCCACATGTAGTTGCTTGTTCGATATTCTCGCGTCTAAAAATGTTTCGGTAATTGCTAAAATGTCGAAACGACACACTTTAAGTAATAGCTTGATTTCATCCATCTTATTCCTCAATAAAACACACAAAGTGAAATCAAAGGAAAAGCCTGATCATCAGTAACGGATTTATGTAATATCGCAGTAGATCGCGAATTCACAAACCAGTGCCGTTTGCCTTGTCAGTCTCCTAACCTTCTGCCAGTTGTAGTTTTCAACAAACTCAGGGATCAAGATTTTTCTGCCTGAGAAACTCGTTGGAACAGAATCCCTTTGTTTAAAGTAAGCAAATTAAGTGAATTGCGCCAAGAAATAATTCGAATTCCCTATTCTAACTAAGCCGCCGCTGAGCTCTCGGTCACTCTCCTGAGAATTTCAATAAACGAAAATCAAAATACTATCAAAACAAATATAAAACGTCATTAAAAAGACTGGCCATAAAATAATACAGGTGGTAAAAAATGAATCGTTTATAATTTAACTTCCTGCATGAATGAAGAAAGCGTAGCTTTTCGTTTTATTTGCATTAAAAATACACCGGTAATTCTGTGGAAAACACGAAGTTACGTAATCCGAAATACAAAGTGAATTGAGTTTATATCTTGTATCCGTGTTTATATTCGAATATATTTTGAATTACATTCTCGCAAATATTTATTCCATTCAGCCTTTCTATTTATTTTCAGAGGTGAAACATATCTCTTAACTGGAAGGCAAACTGAAACCAAAGTTAAGAATGAAAAATTACTCTCTTTTTCGTGTTTTTAAATTAAACAAAACATTCTGCACTTTAGACTAGATATTAACAAAACAGCTTTGGTGGAAACCTTGCACTTTGTCAATTATCGTATTTAGCAGTATGCTTCGTGCGTTTGCATTGCAAATTTTCGTTGTTACATACAGATATAGAGGATATTACATGGCCGCTTGGGGATACGAATTTTATCTTCGAGTGCTGAAAGTATCTCTCATTCATCATCTCTCAAGTGAGCGAAGCTCACTCGCGAGAGATACTTTCAGCACTCGAAGATAAAATTCGTATCCCTAAGCGGCCATGTAATGTTCTTTTTATTTTATAGATACTGATGAAATTCCTACATAAAAGACAACTTTTTTTTTATTTCAAAGGAACCGACCGCGCGCCTAAGTGGGAAGCTCTTTTGTAATTGGCTAATCATGTTAGTAACCATGACGACACCAATATCCTCACACGTGAAAGATAAAGACGGTATCTTCACTGCGCGCGATGAAGATTTAATCTTTTACTAAAAGGAAAATCGTGGAATTTCATCAGTATCTATATAATTAATTGAGGATATCACACGGCCGCGCTTGGATACGAATGCTATCTTTTGGCGTAAATGACAACTCTCACGAGTAAATTAGGAGAACAAGGAAGAGATGTAACAAATAAAAGGGACCACGTTGCATTTGTATCGAAAGTGAACATATAATTTTTGGTTGATTATGTAGATAAAGATTGCTATTTAAATCGAAGACAGTTTCCTCATTCATTTGTAAGAGCACCGAATGCAGAATCACTCGCGCGTTACTTACCTCGACGAAAAGCTACATAAAAACTCAAAATGACAAATATTTTCTTAAAGTGAAATTCAACCTTGGTAATGTTTAATATACAAGAAATAGGTAACACTTCGTTGCAGTTAGAACCGCCATTTCAAAAAATCCGGTTAAGTTTGAAGAATCAGTGGTACCTTCACCACGCCCGTCGCAGATATGTTTTCAAAGCAAGATCTTTGCAATCTTATTAGGATCTGTGAAATCTCTTTCTCGGGCACGTTCGTATTATTTAAAAATTGGATTTCCTTTCAAGCAGTGGGCTTTTGAATTTCAGCCGAGATACTACTCATTCGACTAACTGCATGCAAAGTAACGGCGACAAAAACGACCTTTCTTCTTTCAATCGAAAATGTTCTCATTCTAAAACAACTCTCCCAGATTTTGAAATGTGCATGTTAAAACTGTGTCTAGTCGAAAAGATGGCCATCCTTTAATTTTTAAAATTGAATAAATAAGTGTTTTCACATGCCATGGCATTTATTCTTAAAGCATTTACAGTAAAACCCGTATTTAGGCGTGGTGACCGCTAAATACAACTTGACCGCTCGATACAGGTTCCACAAAGGGGGAAATTTAAGGGAACCGCTATTTAATGTCATGAATGACCATTTAATGTATTTATGAGCGACCGCTCATAGAGGTGACCGCTTAGTAGAGATGAAAATTACAGTCAATGAGGGGTTACAATTTCGGGGCTCTGACAACCGACCGCTTAAAACAGAGTGACCGCTTAATTCAGGTTCAAATGTAATATGTAACCCTAACCCTGAGATCATACAAAAAAACATACAAGTTTCTCATGAACCACTTCTCAAGTGATAACATTCAGAGTTTTTCCGGAAAGGCATTGAACTCACCACTGAAGTAAGTAAAATTGTGCAATTGCTCTAGGAAATATAACCGGTTTGACGTCACGGAAACATACGTATCGCACACAATTAAGAGTACCCAAAAGCCTCCACACCCCGCACCCAAGACACTGAAAACAAATTAAAAATACATGTGTTCCATCAATAATCTTATACAATACTTAGAGTTTTATTGATATATACAATGCTTACTTCGCCTCTTCACATAAGCTACCGCGATGTTTTCGACTAACAACAGAAGATTACGTTTGCTATAATTTAGACACCTCAATTTGCTTAATGGAAAGATAACCTCTTGCTGTGTGTTCTTTAGTTTGCAGTTCTGTAGATCCTTCTTATTTTCTTTTCATTTTTGTTTTATTGTTTTCTGTAGTTGTGTTTTTTTAGCTAACGGACCTAGGTAAATTTTGACCTTTTCTGCCTTTGAATTTGAGTTCAATTGAGTCAACAAAATTTTCATGCGCAAACTTCCCAGCCGGACGAATCGTATCAATGCTGAGCACCAGTTTGACAAGTCGAACAATCGAGCCATGAGTTCTGGTAAATCTAAGTAAGAGCATTCGAGGAGTTCCGTTTCTTCTTGACGGACGCTATTGAACACCCTGACGCGAGGTCGGATTCCAATACCTTGCGTTGCATAGCAACGTTGCGAAATAAAGCCGCAGGCTCATTCAGTCGTCAGACTTTTCGTTGTCACGTGTGATCTTGGTCTCGGTGTCCCACAGTCAAGGACTGGCACTACGAACTGTTGTTTTTGTGTGTTAACGCACTCCTTCCATGAAAGTTGCGTCAAGATGCCGAATAAGAGTTCTCATAAAAGTCATCTCTTTTCGCGTATTTTCAAAAATTTCCTTGGGATCGTCAGAGGGACAACGAAGGCAGTTTGGCGCCCAAACCATGGCCAAGTTATTTACGTCCATCTTTGTTATAACGCACATATGAGGGAGTGAGAAAATCTGCAAACAACAAAGGAAGCTGAAAGTTTTCCAAAAAAAATGTTTTCAACTATGCAAGTGTTAACGGTGTTAAGGATTAGGACGCCCAGCCTTCGAACTTCGAAATTCGAATTAAAAAAAGACCCCAACAAGTGAAAACAAAGAGACTCCATGTATGCAGCAGCGCTACAGTCGTGGTCTCGATCGTTTGTCACCCTTGATCACAGAGCACCCGATAAATTACCTTATTTCCCAAATAAGAGGAGAGTACAATTCTTTCCACACATTTTGCTCGGTAAATGATCTTGGGTAATAACTTAACTATTGTGCACAGCGGTTAGCAAATCAGTGTAAATTAACCAAAGAGAATAGTGAGTCTAGAGAGGCTCTACACATGCGTACCTGTAAAAATCTAATGAGATACGAGAGGACGAGTCTGTTGACTTCAGGAAGAGACATCGCAAGTGCCACAGCCACTGTAGCGTCATCACAGTTGTTAACGCACCTTTCAGTAGGAACGAGTCAAGGAAACATGACGTGCAACAGGCATTAATAATAAATGTATATCGCCTTGTTCAAGACCACAATACAATTAATAAAAAGGCGTAAGTTTCTAAAGAAACTGTAGTGCTGTGTCGGTGTGAGTATAAGGTCATTTGACTTTGTCACTTGAGTTGATAACATAAATTGGCCGCCGTTAAGAGTTTCAAAGCTAACCTATTGAGCATTAATCCTTCAGTTTCGCTCTGACAAAGGGCTAACCCTCGAAATGTCAGCTTTGAAACTCTTAACGGCGGCCAATTTACATTATCAACTCATTCGATAATACAATTACCCCACAATACAATAACCCATGACTAGCCAAAGCTCGAACCCAGATCTCTCGATTCAATGTCCAGCGTGCTACTTCCCACGTGACCACAATCACTGTTGGTGAATCAGACTAAAGACTTAGCGCACTTAACACTGCGAAATTAATTTCATTTCAAAGGATATTAAAACAGTTCCGGTATAAGAGGTTCGTGAAGCTCCCTGAACCAGAGTTTCAGAAGTGACGCAGGTACATGGGGATCTGTAATTCCAGTGGGAGCCTCCCATTTGTCAAGCCTGATTTTCTGGGAGTTTACTTCGTCGATGTCTCCAGGAACCCTGTGAAGACAAAGAAAAACGGTCACCTAGTTGGTGTTGTTCACGCCACTCTCTGTTCTCGTGCGCGCTGTTTATTTAATTATTTGTCAATTTAAAATACAACTTTCTTAAGTTAGGACTAAGAGGTAAACGGGTTCCCATTTGAAAGAAGCCCATATAACGCTTATGAAATCGACACTATTGTTGTAGCATGCGTAGCAGCCATTTCGTTTCCTTTTATCCAAGCGTGAGAAGCGAGAACAGAGCGTGTGCTGCGAAGCGACAAGGTTTCCTTCCTACTCCTCCCATATGCTCGTAGTCTTTTTGGGTCGCTTTCGCCTCACGGTATCGAGCAGCTCCCGCTCCGCTAACACTTCTCCTGCTTGGAGAAACAAAAAGACCTGCTGCACAGGCTCTGTGGTTGACCCTTTAAGAAAATGAAGGCGAAGACGTTCTACCTTACCTGAAAATACCTTCCGTTGAAGCACCTTGGTGCTCTAGCACCGACTCAGCCAAGGTTGGTAAAATCCATGGCAGTTTAAGTGAAGGGAAACGCTCGGCCTGCGCCTCCATGATGTCCTCAAGGGTGGCACCAAACATGGATGGGTGGAACACGGAGGACTGGGAATAAAAAAAAAACAAACAAAAAAACAAATAAAATACAAATAAAAGAAATTTTCTTTTAAAAAGTGAATGATGGGTTACAAATTAGTTTTCAGAGCCAAGACAAGACAAGACATCTAGAAAGCCTAAAGGATACAGAAGATGATGACGAAGAAACAAAAGGGCTTTCACTTTGGTGACTGAGCTCTGAAGCGCTATGAGTCAGGATCAATTCGCTGCTGGTCTTCATCCAACGATCAAAATGTGACTTATCTCACGTATACATCCTTCGTTTTATGTTTTGTATTTGTTTCTTCCTCTTTTTTTCTTGCTTTTCTCTGCGATTTTTTCAATACAGACTAGGAGGCTTAGTGAGTCCCACAAAAAGATATAAACGAATACCTCTCTCCCTCTCCCGCCGAAAGAAAACGTCCGTCTTTTATTTGCAATTCAGCTTTGTAGTTGTTGTTTCTAACGCTTCCGCTTGTAAACTCTCATCGGTTCAAGTAATCCCTATAACTAGTAAGGTTGTTTTCTTAAAGGCTAGGACCACCACAATGTAATACGCGATGCTTTGACCCAAGAATTATTTCAGAATGCTTGAAACTTCTTGTGCCAGCCAACATGTGGTCAGCAATAACGATTGCTGGTTACAGGAAGTCAAACAACCTCGATGCAAAGTGCCCACGAACGACGATGAGCTGAGTTAAAATATTCTGCTCTTCTTCATAAATGGGTTTATTTTATTCGCCGAATTACCTTCGCCTGTTGAATTTCCTCGATGCTTGGTTTCCTGAGGCCGCGCTTGGCACCAGTTCTAGCCATTCTTTTGAGTCTCACGGAGCAATGCCTGATATAGTATGTTAAAGAGATCTGAAATAAACAACATTCAGACACAACAGGAAATTTAATCAAATAATTATGGTGAACAAATGTTAACCGACTCAATGTAATTGGAGGCTGCGAATACTGAAAAGAGAGATTTCTAATCTAACTGCCGTGGGCATGGGACGGAATAGAAAGGAAAGTAAAACTAGAGAATTGCTTAAGTTGAAACTGTCGTTAGGTTGTTTCTGTTCCAATATAAGTCAACATGACTTATATCGATACTTATTGTTGTTGTTATTGTTGATCTTTATTTGTAACTTTTCTTTTCATTTTTCTAATTTTGTTTTGTTGTGTTGTATTTTGTTTTATTATTATTATTATTATTTTTTTTTTTTTTTTTTTGGGGGGGGGGTTTCAAATCTGAGGATTTCGTGAGAGGTTCAGCGGCGCTTCCGCAGAAATGAGCCAGGGAAGCTGCGAGAGGAATGGGAAGGAGTAAACTACAAAACGGGTTTTCCGTCTTTCCCACGGTATTACTTCCGTCCTTTGAACTGCCGCCTTAATTTTCACCAAATGACGGAAAAACCGCCAGCAACGCAAGCTACCGATTATTTTTCTTTTTACGAGGACTGACCTCTTTCCGTTCGATGTCCTCCAAGTTTTTATTGATACCCATCTAAGTAGGAGTAAAACTTAGTTGAAGGAGGAAAAAGAGCCAGACAAATTGCCATCAGCTCCCAGCCACTGCGCAAACTCTCCCTAAAAGAATGTAGACGTGAATAAATAAAATATAATAAAAGAACAAATTCTATCGACGACTTCACAACAGAACTACAACTTAAGGCGCCAACCTTAATTCGGAACTGGTTGATAGGACCACAAAATATCGTTGTAGACCAGCCACACCCAATCACACCAGTAAATTCCTACGGCATACAGTTTCCATTATAAAGATGGACGTTGGTAAAAACTTAAGTAAAAGTTTCGCAAAAAAAGGCATATTCATTTTCGACTAATTACTAAACTCCCTTCTGATTTCTGGGTCGTTGTCATGATTGGGTATTGGTCTGCTATGTTGGATACCAACCAAAACACCAGTTTCTTAAAAAGTACTTACAGCCTAAAGTTGTCAGTGGTCTGTTTACAAAGTTGAAGGTAAATTTCATCCCGTAATACAGGAGTGTTCCAACCCTTTGTGGTGAGTTCTAGAGCCAGCCTCTCTGGAGTTTTCCCTTTGATGGATCGATCGCCCATATAGCCAAGAATCAGTTTAAAGGTATCAATTGCGTCCTTTTTTAACTGCCTATCTTGTATAAGGATCAATGGTTTTTTGATTGGCACCTGTTAATCGAACCAAAAACACGCCAATGAAAAAAGGGCGAAGTTAGGTAACAGTTGGTTCTCTCAAAAGAACTATTTTAATTGTGAATCATATTAGTTCCCTGCGACCTCAAAGTCTCTGAATCTAACGAATACGTTGTGGGCTTGCAGGTATTCTATTTCTGACAGAAAATTCACCGCTCCCCTTTGCAGCGCCAGGCTACCAACGTTTTGGTCACCACAGCATGCACAAAAATAATTAGAACTAGAACTGCAGTAGACGTACGCGTCGCTGCAAGTGTTTGACGATTAAGAAGCTAGCTACATACACTGTTATTTTAATTGAGTGTTTAAAATGGTCTGGAGTTAAACTGAGATAAACATAAAATGTTGCAAATGTTCAGCCACTTTCTTTAATTAAAAAAAATTGCCTCTTTGTTGCGTAAAAGTCCGAAAACGATTGCCACGTGGCTTTCTCTTTCTTTTAATAAAATTCATTGATATCTTCACTTTTTCCAGTTGACTTAACTTAAATTTCTGGCGACTATTACATCAAGGCATTTTAAGTCACTTAATGGCGACTGTGAAATGTTGATCTCGGAGGTGTCCTTCGGCTCCTCCGCTACTCAAAAAAAAAAAACATACCTTTGACCAAGACATCATGCTGGCTAACGATATTCTCTTCCGTCTGAAGACACCTTTCTTATGTTGACCTAAGTACTCTTCATATGCGCCAAGAGCTCGTATGAGTGGAGGCTTCGAACCGGGGATGGAATGTGAACGTTCCTGAAAAATACAATCCAAAATTTCTTTGTAAATCTCTTGATTTGTGACCATCTTCTCCATGTACCAAACTTCAAAGATATGACTAGAGTCAGGAATGAGGATTAATACTTCAACGATAAACGAAATAAAGTATTCTTTGCCACGAGTAATAAAACGTTATCATGAATATGGG